>NC_135864.1:20352343-20372343 GCF_031162955.1 Sander vitreus
ACCCTCACCGCCTCAATCACAGTATTCCCGGTACCTGCAGACACAGACCATTTAAGGTTTGAAATTTGTCTCACATTCAAATGTTTAAAAAAATGTCACTTTATTTTCAGAAAAGAAAATGTGTTAATTTAAAACTTGGTTAGTAATGCAACATCATTTTGTATTTATTTAAAAAGGGCTATTATTTGACTATTTGCATAAGGTTAACATCTGAAAAAGGTACTGAGCTGTGTGCTGATCGTTCGCATGTATCAGTGTAACCATATGTTACATCACTGTGACATAATAAAAACATACATTCAAACTGGCTTGGTCCCCATCATATTTTCCTTTAAAAAACAGAGCAGAAAAATGCTGCTTTGTGACATTGGGGAACCAGGGCTATTAAGATACTATTTTTGTTGGACCTCATTATGCTATTCAGCAGCTTGGTGGCTATCTCCCAGGCAGTGTATAATTTCCCCCATGAGAGCTATAATTATCAGAACAGTGCAAATGGGCCGGTATGATGTGGAAATGCAGACTTGGCGCTGAAGGTCAACTGAAGGGAGTTTTCTCAAAATGAATAAATACATAAAACCTTTTTTTTTTTTTTTTTTTACATTTGCAAAAAATTGACATCTCTTGACATTTGCATGCTACTGAGGGCGGTAAACCAGAGTCATCAGGAAGCTAAACTGTGCTCAGCCCTGTGTTACTTACTAAGGATGGGGTACATGAGCAGCACTTTTCTTCTGTACACATCTGGAGGAAACTTGGCATAGTAGACCTTGGCTTTCTGTGTCTCCTCATCACTCTGGATGAGGATCTTGCCAATGCGGATGGAGCGGCAGCAGTCCCGCAGACCCTGCTCCATGGCCTCACCTGTGGGGGAACACACAGAACACGTTGTGTTTTGTTGTATAATTACATTAACATCCACAGAACACACCGGACTCACCATATAAAAAGAGAAGTATTACAAAGGTACAGTAGCCTGGATGTGCCAATCTGAAGAACAAATGTGCTAAAATTGCTGCTTTTCTGGGATGCTGTTGTGTCACTGAAAAATAGAACAGCATTGTATACTGACACATTGATAAGCCTCAACCCACGAGGACGTGTGTCAAGATGCCACTGTTGTGTTGACTAGACAGGAAATGTGTTTTGACTCGCATCCTACGCTGCCGATGTGTGTTGCCTTTAAGAAGTAGTTTATGAGCTACACTATGTGTCCAACAGGCCTACGTTTCACATTTTCTGTCCGAACATGACAGACACACAAGGATAATATAGGGTTTGCAAAAAGTGCTTTGGGTTTTGCGTTTTACAGCGATAAGACTCTCATTAAATTTGACGAAGAAAGAAAGTGAGAGCCGCTGACTGCGATGCCTTCAGAGAACATGTTCGGCAAAGTACAGAATGGCCCCATGTAACATGGTTCTATTATATTATTTTGTATTAAAATGATCAGTCAATTTCTTTGAGAGAAAAGTACTGACTGCTGATAAAAAAAGCAAATGATCCAGAGCACACAATAGCCTGACCTGATGAATAGGTGCAGAATAGACTGTCCAGCACGAGGGCACAGTCGGCACAAATCACATATGCATGGAAGACGTGATACATGCCCTTACAAAGGAGGTACTCTAATTTGGTAGATGTGCTATGGCAGGTTTAACTTACCACTCCTCATTATGCTGACTCCACAGTTGCCTCTTTCAAACTTGACACCTTCATACTTGTACCCTGAGGGGCAAAATGAAGTAGGAACATTCACAAATGTAGCTGCTCTGAACAAGTCCACTATACATGCTGGAGGTAAAACACTGGATGGGAGCATTGCACTTATTTTTGCATTTTTGTCATTATAATTTCTAAACTCTTAAATGGATCTTAAATGTTGCAATTCTGATTATGTGACCAACCTTTAAACCTAAATGTTGACTTGGTTATAATAGCAAGAGACCCTCACCTGTTGGCGTGGTCACAGTGCACTCTGAGTACGGGAGCTGATTCAAACCCTCTTCAACTACTAGTCGGATCTATCGTTGGAGAAAGAAAAAGCTTACAGTTTGTAGCTTGTAAACATGCACGTCGTATGTAATGTTAAGTCACAATCTTACCAATCGATCAGCACAAAACACAAAGTCTCCTCTGCTGGTTGTCCTGAAAATGTTAATATAAACATTTGATTAGATACTTCAGAATGTACTTTTCAATAGGAATGCACCAATCCCACTTTTTCCTCTCCAGTTATGATACATAAATGTATGGTATTGACCGATACCGGGCACTGACCCTATATCAGTGTCCTCTTTCAATTTAATAAACTTGACCTCACAGTGTGGAAGTGATTAGGATCATTCCTCTACATGTAAGGTAAAATGGGGCAGTAGCTACACAAAACTTCTTAACAATGAGTGGAGATGTTCATTCACTAATATTCTTTTGATGCTTCTGCAAAATGTTGGCAAGACAGTTGGATTGAAGAGGTTAAATTGGACCAGTCACATACCTCTATTATCAATACCAATGTTTTATTAGGTCAGCATCAGTTCACAACTTTACACAAACCAGCAGACATATATATTATTCAAAATTAGGACCAGAAGACATATAATTTATGGCACTAGACTGTAGGATTCCAGTTATGATACAGCTTAAATGTTGCCTTTTCCTATAATTAAAGGCTGCTTAAATATTAAATGCAATAAGATAGAAGAGTAGGGACTCACTTGTCTCTGATTATAGTCTGTAATTCACGGATCTGGTCATTCAGAGGGAGCAGTTTAAGCTGAGGTCCCAGGTTATCTTGGCCAAGTTGTATGGTGGCATCAGTTGGTTCAGAGTCTGACAGCAATGCAGGCACATTGCTACTACTACTACTGCTGCTGGTGCTGCTGCTGTTGTTGTTGTTGTTTGCAAATCGTACTTGCTTCATTGGATGCTCCTGGCCAGTGTTGACATTGTTCAGTTGCTGATTGTGGCATGGCATCCTGAGTGCGAGGGGTTTCTCTTAAAATTATACTAAAGCCGGACAGCGTTTCTTGACAAAGTGATCCAGTTGAACCACTGTCTGACAAAGACAACGTGTCCTTCCTTTAGCTTCGACTGCTGTTTTGAAGTGAAAATTTCCGAGTCACGCAGCTAACGTTACCGCATACAGACTGCCCATTAGGACCACATTCACACAAACCTTTAGATACTCAATCGCGTCGTGTTAAAAACAAAGTAGCAGCTGCTATTTCTTCAAAAATGTAGTGTTAATTAAAGCTATTTGCGTGCTAAGATGTACCACTGACAGCGTTGCTTGAAGACCGGATATGACGTATCCGGCGTGTTGACCGCCTTCCTCATTCGGCAACATGGCGCCGATGATGCTAACGTTGAAATCCGGCTTTCACTTTCAAAGACGAAAATTAGCGCTTCTCCTTCGACAAACGAGCTCATATCACATTTGGAATAAAACTCGCCCTGAAAACGGGACGGAACATAGACGCCAAAGTAACGTTACATATCTGGTGAGTGAGGAGTCTGCTGGCTGGAAAGGACACAGTGGTTTTGGTGCGACAGTCACCACACACGCAAGGGCAGAGATCAAAAGTGTTTAACTTTTAGGGAAGTTAGATTATATGATTTGTTTAGTTTGTTTGCAAGATGTCATGTAAATATAATGTTAGTCAATTAACTGCTAACTTAACGTTGAACGACAGCTAGCTAACTAGCGTTAACTAATTAGCCAACCGAATGTTAACTAGTTGCGTTATCTATGTTAACATTAGCGTTATTGAACACCATGGTAAACGGTTAACGTCACAATAGGGTCTGCAGTTTGTCCTTTAGATTTGACCGTATGCTAAGTGAACAGATTTTATCACAATTCACAGTCTGCTTGAAACTGTCACTATTTACCAAGCTAATGGTGTAGCATGTCAGTGGTCTGTCACGCGTTGTAAGTGCCGAAGAGTCAGTAAATGTTAGATAAGACTGTATGTTTGTGCCGCCCGGGGGGGCTAACGTTAACTAATGTTACTGTCATCAACATTGTTTGACAGCTTTACTTTTCAATAAGTCAGCTGCCACTTTTATAGGTAACGTTACATCTTGCTACAACTGATGCAGTCTGACATTCATACCTTCATCAAGGTTAACATTATAATGTTCAGTTTTTTTGTTACTAACTATTTGCTACTAACTATTGGTTTATCTTAATGTTATACTTATGGTTTACTTAATAAACTGACTGTAACTAAACGAGATTAGTAGCATTTCTGATGTAAGGTTACAAACAAATCACACATTTACAATTAATGTATGAAATACATCTGTTTGTATGACATTGGCATAAGTACATAGCCTGTACAATTGCTGTCTATTAAATTATGCTTTTCTCAAATAAGTTGTGTGTACAGTATTTGTTTACATAATGTGCTAGGTCATTATAGATAAGAGGATGTGTTGCAATGGTAGTGTCCTCAAGGAGATAAAAGTACCTAATATTGGCCCACCCCACTCATATCACCAATAGAAATATGTCTTTATACATGTAGTTACAACACAGGGTTAGTGTAAACTCAGTATGCCTTATCTTAAACCACCCACTATATATAAATAAATATATATATATATATTTATTTTATTTATGTTTGTATTGGAATTGAATGTGTTTTCAGTTTATTTTACCTTTTGTTATTTTGTTGTTCCTCATTGTGTTTGAGTATTAAAACATCCATAAAAATGAATCAGCAGAAATTAGAAACATCAGTTAAATAAGACTCCTATGTTTTTCATACGTTTCAGCTGAGTTCCCCTCCACACCTACGAACAGCAACATGGACTACAAACAGGGTCGAAAACAATCGTCGGATTTTGGAGGCAGTAAAAGTAAGTATGTTTAAGAAATAATTGTGAATCGTGTCTGTTATCAAAATCAAAGGTATTATAACAACGCATGATGTTTCCACAGCATTTGCAGATTACAGACAAAAGAACATGTTGGCACGGAAATGCAGGAGGAAAGCTGAATGCAGATCCAAAAAATGTGGTGAGTAAAGTACCTTCTTTTAGTCTTTGATCATTGGATCTTCTTTGTGCTGCTATCTTTAAGGACCAATTTTGCACACTAAACAAAGAGCACATGTGAATTGAAAATAATGCAGTGAACTTAGCTAATGAATATTTTCAGTATTGATTCATCTTAGGGCTGTCAATGTTGCATCAACTGTCGTGATTAATCGCCATCGTCCATAGTTAACACGCAATTAATTGCAAATTACAGGGTTTGTACGGGTGCTTGAAATCCTTGAAAATGCTTGAATTTTGATGTTGTGTTTTCAAGGTTTGAAAAGTGCTTACATTTTGGATAAAATGCTTGAAAATGCTTGAAATTTTAACTGTATTTCTTTCACAACAAATACCTATCTGACTGAATAGTTTGTTTATTAAATGGAGAAATAAAATGTTGGAGAGCCTAAAATGAAACCTGCTCGCTTGTGCATGTGTGACTGCGATCTGCCAGTCTATTTCCATGTGTGACTCCGCCCCCATGAAACCACTACTGCACCATGCCGGGAGGTTGTCGTTTCAATGAGCATTGTGTGGAAGATGAAAAATACAAATTATGGATTAAATGGGGACAAACCTCACGAGTTGCCTCTTGTAAAGTCTGCAAAAAAGATGTGCAGCTTTTCACAATGGGCGAGTCTGCGCTCTCGAGTCACATGAAGGGTAAGCCATAGACTTTTCAAGTAAGCCAACTGAAGTAGCCTACTGTACCCTTTTACTGTCTATGTACTGCACACGTTAGCGCCTATTTGTTTACCCTAGTAACTGCTAGCTAGGAATTTGCAGGATAAGTGACTGAGAGTATTCATAGGCGCCGATTTATGTTTTCCTCCGTGGGTGCTCACAGGCGCACGCCCTTTAAAAAAAAAAAAAGGAGTCAAAAAATTTTTGCATTTCAGAACCTTAGGAAATGGACAGCGGCCGACATGAACACACCCGCCTATTAACTCTATAATTAAGCCGTAAAGTAGGCTATCTTTCAATTCAGGACAGCGCCACTTCTCACAAATACAGATAGGATTGGAGATGAAAAGTTTAACTGACATGTAACCGCGATCAGCTTCGTGGGAAATTAAGAATTAAAGCCACCGACATAACCAATCACACTATGCAATGTTTAATTTTAAATGAATGTAGCCTACTGGCAGTCTGGCACACCTGGGTGCTCACGGTATCGGCGCTTATGCTTGGTGTGATAATGTAATGTCAGTCCTTCCAGAAAAATGCGGAGTTTTTTTGTGATTGTTGCGAGCAAAAATCCTTGATTATGCGGCACGCTTTCTTAAAAAATGCGATGGAATATGCGGGATATTTATGCAATTTTATGCGATGAAATTGCGGGAACCTGCAAAAACTGCGGTTTCATCTTGGCTTCATCGCAGGGTTTGCAGCTTTTCAAACGTTTACTTCATAACGTCACTTCATAACGTCACTTCATAACATTCCCATGGCAACAGGGGAAAATGGCTGCTCTTGTGTGAGGTAAACGCAACATTTTTCAACTTTCTGCTAAGATATATGTGACTTTTTTGCATCGAAAATGTGGGGATTATGAAATCATGCAAGCCCTGCATATTTTGCGTGGAAATCGGCGTGGATATTTGAAAAAAATGCGGCATTGAATTATGCGATCGCATAAATCGCGTTTTTCTGGAGGGACTGTGATGTTAGTATTGCATGTCCGTTATGGCACGTTCATTTGTGGAATATGCAGTGAACAGAGCCAAAGTTACATCACTGTAACGTTAACTACCCGCAAATTAAAACCCAGTGTTAAAACGTTAGCCCAGTGCATAACAACAATCGTTGATTGCTGAACAGAAATCATGTCAGATTGAGTGTCATACAAGTAGCCTACTGTAAGGTTGAGGATGGCCTTATGCAATCTTTACACTGCTCTATTCCAGTCGATAAATGTATATGTCTTGGCAATGAAATACAATTTTTCCCAGTTAATATAGGCTATTTATCAGGCAGGTGCCTGTGCGCTGTCAGAGTCTTCTGGGATAAAATGGAATTACAGGTTGTTGTTGCACTGTCTCGGATTTTGTTCAAACCTTGTCAAGAATGTGTCCCTAAACCAAGGCCTGTAAAATATTTTGTTCAAATCCTATGTCTTCATATTTTCAGCCCTTGAAATTACTTCATCACATTATCTGGGAAGCAATATTTGGACATTAATATAATGAAAAGTATTATTCATAGGCAGCCCAAACTTTGTAGGGTGGAAGACAAACATGTCAATATGACTGAACCATTACAAGTTTGTACGGCCTGCCCTAGATTTGGAAAAAAGTGTGAAAAGACATTTAGGGTAGCATAAACTCTGAGCAAAATCTAAGAGGGTGCAACAACTGTTTTCCTGGATTTTGTCTGATTTGACACAGAATGACCCAGCTGCATGTCATTTGGCTCAAATCCTCCCACTCAGTGCTCCTCTCCATAGCTGTCTTATGTTATGTTATGAACCATGAAGAGATTAGAAAGTCTACTTAAACAGTGATTTACATTTTGAAAAATAAAGCTTAAATATCTGATCCTTCTGCTATTACGAAACACAATTTTGGCTGTTTATAGCATATCTCTTTTAATGTGATTTAAAAACACTAAATAATAATTTTGGCTATGTATTGGTATGTAATTTACGGTGGTGTAAGGTGCTGGGAAAAGCTTTACAATGGCCCTTGAAAGTGCTTGAATTTGACTTTGTAAAAGGTGTACGAACCCTGAAATTAATCTTTAATTTAATCTGTTCTAAATGTACTTTAAAAGGGATTTTCTTTTTATAGTATATATATTTAAAAAAAAGTTTTCAATGCTCTTATCAAAATGGGAGTGGACAAATATGCTTGCTTTATGCAAATGTTGATTATTATTGCAACAATCCAAAACTGACAAATACTGTCTAGAATATTCTCCACAATATCTGTAACACTAGCCTGACAAGACAGACCCACATCAAGATGTTGGGTCTGGGAACTCACCATTGGCAAGGCTCAATCCGAGGGGCGGGATAAGCGGTTGTCTTTCAAATTCCCTCTGCACGCAATAGGATAGCGCTACAACCAACCAGAGCAACGCTAGTTGATAGATTAAACGTTTGCCGTATCTGGTCGGCAAAACTCCGAACACATCTTCCTTTTTTAAGAATGACTTCAGTGCCGTTCTTTTCTCAAAGAAAAGCTTAACTCCGAGTCTTCCAGACTCACGGCCAAAGCCGATTCAAAAGACCGCTGTTCACCAGCAGCAGCAGCCATCTTCTTTGTTTTCAAGTAGCAGGGAATTCACGCGGAACCGTCGCAACTCTGCCGTTATTATGTTAAGCCCGCCCACCGACTCTATACACGATGTGATTGGCCGGACTAGAGTTTCGCAAGCCAACGGAGAGTTGCTAGACTGACCCTGGCTGCAAATTACATTTGCTGCCGCTAGGGTGCGTGCTCAAACAATATGCTGAAAGCATAAAATGCCAAACTCAAGCCCATCAAGCAACAACAGATTCTTTCAGCCATGTGGGGTGGCTTTTGTGCCATTGGAGTCGTATAAGATTTCTACGGCTGATATATTTATATATGTATTAAGGTATTTTAATAAAATTTGAAATACACCATAATTTCTCCCTTTATACCCTTTCAAACTCACTACAAAAGTATTCCTCACTCACATGACAACTGATAACGGTCTAATTCCTGGGGTCAATTTTGGAATCTTAAAATTAGGTTGTGGACCAGGAACATTTAAAAAAAATCCTCGTGTAATCGATTAATGGACTGTTTTTTTTTTAAGCACTACAGTGGGAATCTCCTTTCTCTTCACATGATCAGTGAAATTGTCATCCCAGATATATAGTACATGGATTTTACCAAAACTGTATTATTATTTATCTTTGTCTTTACTCAAGTCCTCTTTTTTGGTCTACAATATGAAAGAGTTAACATCTGAAAGCTGGGTCTGACTTTAACTATTTGTATAAATAACAAAAACAAACTATAATCATGTTAAGCTAACAGGCTTAACTTGATTAAATTAAATTCAACCCAGGTACTGTTATTATACATTACCTGGTCTCTCCTCCCCATATAGTAAAGGGACTTTACTAGTGCATTCAACTGTTAATGTTACTCCTCTCTTTGGAGTGTCACACACTGCTTCATTGTATATGATTAAAGGCAGGTGTTGGGCACAGTTTCACTGTAATTTGCTTGGAGGCTCTGCCATACAGCAGCGCTGTAACATGGTGCCACCATATTGAGTGGATTAGAGGAATTACTGCATATTCTTTGGCCCGTGCAGAGTCCCTGTGGCAGGTGTGTGGTGGAGTGTGTGTAAACAGCCATGTTGGCACCAGTGTGCTCTCAAACTCAGCTGGGATGACAGCCCAGGTGTCTCCTGGGACTTGTAGTGTCAGACTGGACCCCCGGTCCACCTGGAGACTCTGCTGTTGTTGCTACTCCCAGGTCTCCCAAGAGACTCCCATTGACATTTGATGTTCCGTGCGTCTGGCCAGACAGCCATCTTAAGATTATTTTGATTGTCACACTGAAATCAAAATGCAAATTAGTTGCCAATATTGGCAAACATAAGGTAGGTCTGAAAGTTGACATTGTAGTATAGTAATTTAAATACTATTTTGCTTTGTATCTTACAGGACATGCATGTTTTATCAGACTAATGGTATTCTGATCTAAGAAGAGGCATTTTGTTTGTTTTCTTCTCCACAGCTGAACGAGGTGAATTCATCCCAGATCCTGTCTGCAATGCTGTCTTACGTGTGGCCAAAGAATAGACCAGACCTGCGGGCCCGTGTTGCCATCTCTCTGGGCCTCCTCGCTGGAGCCAAGGTATGTTTACAGACAATGTCATTTGTATGAGTGGTTAATTACTATTTTACTTCTTTTTGGTCATATAAAGCTATATTTTGATTTGTTTGATCAGCGATACGCAGTGTTGTTTATACATATCGCACAACTGAAGATATTTTTATTGGAAGTCCAGTTGTAACTTTAAGGAAGAGGCTCCTGTCCCTTTTTCATATTTATCCTTGGTGACACTGAGTCTTACTTCTGCTTTCTGTTTGGTTGATTTCTTCCACCCTGCAGTAAAACTTTCTAACAATAGTTAATGCTCTTCCTGATTACATTAGGACCAGTTTTTCTTTAGATACAACTTGGTCAAGCTGAAAGACTGAAGCAATATTAAAAGCTTGTTGATTCACAGGTTTGGCTTAAATTCTCTCTTCTCTTTATTAAAAGTACATCATAATATTTGATTAGTGTTTAATCGAGAATATATTAATATTAAAACGGCTAAGACAAGAGAAAAAAGCAAATACTGTATCTCACTACATGATCCGAATACTGATTTAAAGCTTAGTATGCAACTATTTTATATTAATGAATATTCGTTATATATTCAAGCCATTGCCAAATAAGTTGATGCAAAGCTAAGCTTATCAAAGCCTATCAGCTCCACAAAACTCTCTTTGTATTTCTCAGTATGGCCATGTTTACAAAATGGTGTAGTGCGGTGACATTCGCACTCAGCAGCTCGAGTGATGCATTTTACGTCACCGCTGAGGAAGGACAACAGCAGCGTTCAGCTTTGGAGACGAAGAGGACATAAACATTACAAGATAATGACCTCTTCTGATGAGTCTATCATGTTTTTTTTAATCCTCCGTGTCCTCATTGATTTGAGGGAATAAACTCCCAGCAAATGTGTGGAGGAGGGGTGGGGGTGGTGCACGATCAGCCAAGGCTTGTGTCATGTGGATGCTGCGACAGTGTTGTTGTCATTACTTAGAATCCCTCATGGGGGCGACAGAAACTACAAACTATAGCTTTAAAGCAATTAAGAAAAATTTAAGACAATAAAAATAAAAATATTCCTAACCCCACCCAAAAATGCTGCTATTGTTCTTTAAGACAGTGGTTCTCAACCTGAGGGTCGGGTTCCCCAAGGGGGGGTCACAAGATAATTTCCAGTGGTCACCAGATGGTTGTGGAGAAGAAAAAAATAATAATTCTCTTTAGACTGGAGAATGGTTAAAACATTACTGTGTGAGTTTGGTACCTTTTTTATGTTAAATTCAGTGCTTAATTTGTAAATCAGGAGGACATGGAAACCCCCCCCCCCTCGTTATTGTTGAGGGGGGTGGGGGGGTCCATGAACACCAACCTGATTATTCTGGGGAGTAGCGACTCGACCACTGCTTTAATACACAGGAACGTACGTTGCTAACATCTGACTGTGTCTATGCTACTGACTATACTGATGCTTTTGACAGTGTTAAAGGTAGAAAAGAAACTGATGTGGACTCACCCCTGCGTGAAATGATTGCAGACAAGTGCTGCCCTTAGCTAAGTTACTAGCTTTGTGGTAACTTAAATTACATCCTCCAACCTTCATTCATTATCCATTTCCACAGTTTTAGAGTCTGTCTTGCATGCTCATTTTAATTTGTCCCTATTTTGCAAGAAAGTGCAAAAGTGATGCATCATAGAGAGTTTTAGTAGAAGGAAAGGTAAAAGTAAAATGTATAGTGATGCAGTGAAGCAGCGCATCCTTTTTCAAAGCGAAAGAGTGAAGTGACAATACAAGGTTTCCGCTGACGTCAATTAATCCCACAAGATTGTGGTGTCAGAGATCAATCTTTTAAGTTCATACCTTCTCTGAAAGAAGTGTAAGGAATCAAAACAGGATGCCAGTGTTCAACCAAGAAGTTGAAAACACATTTCTCACTAACAACACTAACTCATGTTTTAGGAGAAGGCTGCAGCATCACTCTGGTGTAGAGAACCTGGTTCACTACTAGTTCAGGCAAAAATGTCTGGTTTTATTTGTCAGTGGCTTTGTAGTTTTCCACTGGCACTGCTGCTGGAAGACATGATTGATATACATGAAAAGTAGGGCCCAGCCGATATGGGCTTTTTTAGGCCAATATTGAATTTTAGAGGGGGAAAGACTTTAGAACTGGAATAAAAATAGACCTTTTCTGTGTTGATTTTGCACTGATATGACGAAGGTACTCAGAAATAACTTTATTAAAGAATATTTAATGTTATTAGACATTATATATGCAATACATCGACCAATTCTAGAAATTAAGAGAATGAAGAACTTAAAACTAATTAAACATCATGTTCAGCTTCAGTCAATTGCAGATACAAATTGGTCGACTCACACTTCGGTAAGATGCTCTGAAGTTGCTGGGAGTTGGCGGCTCACACAGTATTGCATTCATGAGCTGCAGTATTTATTTTGGTGGAAAACCCTAGAGGGGGAAAAGCAAACAGACATTTGTTTAAAAAAAACAAAACAAAAAAAAAACCGGTTAGTGCGTCACTATTCTGCAGTTATTCAGTTTAAGACTACATATAACACAATTTTGAATACTTAATTGTTTTTTGACATAAGGAATAGTGGATGGTATACATTTGAGGTATTGACTAGTCACACCAGGACATGAATCAGGCGTCTGGTCTTCCAGGATAGCCATAGCCAGTGTTTCTAGGTCAAGAAAAACCAGCAGGGCTGAACATTTCACACATGATGGTTTCTGAACTGCTGTAGGGTCTGTTGACTCTTTCATCATGGCTTTACAAACTGCTTACGTCAGCTTGTTGTTCTTCTTTTATGGTACAGTGTAATATAATTTTAGTAAAGGATGATGCCAAAACACAGAAATACAATGCATTGCATTGGTCTAATTTGTTAAAATATTTGTAATCAGAAATACCTTCTCACGTAATCTAACGTCTCTGCTTTGACCACCAGTTACACAAGCACACACCATTGGTTGTGACACTGTGTAAAGAACCTGTGTAAAACTAAAAACTGTGCTTTTGCAATAATAAGCATCAATCAGTGCATAATGTATTTCCTTAGAGAGAGAGAGAGAGAGAGTATTTGCTAATTCATGATAGCCTGAAGCCACTTCTCCACTACTTGCTACTATATCTTTATTATCTCTATTATGAGATGACATATCGCCAGGTACAGATTGACATAGTGTTGATTTAATTTCCAGTTTGCTGTTAATGGATTAAAAGAGCACACCCAACCTTATCATGTATTAGTGGTAAAATTGAGGACGTGTTTTGGCCCCTTGATAATAATCCCAGGCTATTTTTGTGTCATGTTCTGTTGTCTTGGTAGCAAATATATTGTTTTTACCTTGAGGGGCTCAGAGGACTTCTATTGTCTGAGTAGTATACCCAAGTGTATGAAGCAAAAACCCTGGGGATGTAGCTTTTGCAGTATAAATGGTGCATTATTAGGTGTCATTTTACATTAGCACGGTCAACAGGGGTTTTTTTATACTCTGTTTTTTATGTAATTGCTTTTACTTTTATTTTAGGAGTAAAGGAAAAAAGAAAAAAGCCCTACCCTGTGGCAGAGGTTCAAATGAAATGGGTTTCAAATGAAAATATTCTGCTGTGTTCTCTTGCTGTCTTAATGTGCAGCGGAGGAAGCTAGTGAAGCTAGCCAGCACAACCAGTCAAGAAGAATACACACTCACACAGAATACTATATTTATTATAATTATTATACATTATGTGCATGCATATCCATAATTGCACCTGAATGGGTAATATTGGACTTTTACTACCTAACAATAGTGGAAATCCATCTTTCTAAGCACATGGGGTGCACATACATACACACACACACACACACACACACACACACACACACACACACACACACACACACAAAGCGGTACTACAGAGGACTAGCAAAATGTCACAGGACTACATTGAGCATGTCTTTTTTCTCCTCCTCTCTTAATGTTTCCTCCTTCTCTGCCTTTCCAGATAACCAATGTGACGGTGCCCTTCATGTTTAAGTATGCAGTGGACGAGCTTAACCAGATGTCGGGACACATGCTGAACCTGAATGACGCGCCAAGCACTGTGGCTACCATGGCAACGGCCATGCTGATTGCCTGTGAGTCCCAGGCTTGTATTGCACTAGCAGGTGCCGCGCTCATCAGAGGGGACTGTGGGACTGCCTATTATCTACAGGCTGACCTTTCCCAACACATTCATATCAATGTGGCTCCTTCACATTATTTACATCATGCACTCCGTTCTGCGTCTGAGTTCACTTCTGTCAGTCCTTGCGGCCCTCTTGTGCGCACTGACGACTTTGCAGTATGATACCTTTGTGCTCCCAAGGCAAACAGAGCTGGATACATTTTTAAGCAGTGGGAAAGAAATTGCTAATGTCCTTTTTGAAAGTGGTTGGATATATTTTTTTGCGTTATGCAAAGGCCAAGGATGTTTATTTCACTTCATCCCTTGAGGGCACTCCTTTGTCCAAATGGCCCCTGCGAATACAAGAGGGGTCAGGGATGACATGTAGTGTGAATGTCAAGTTCCTTCCTGCTTAGAGTATTTTTTGCTGTGAGCTGCTGATGAGGAGCAAAAATAAATAAATATTGTGAACCTGACACCCACTGCAAGTCACTCTGGCCTTGAGTGAGATCAGCTCGGATGCAATGTACACTTAGTTCTGTAGCCACTTATTTTAATAAGCCCACTTAGGTCTTGCACACTAATGCTGCCTGTCGAATAATTGGAGCACATGAACAGGACTCCAGACTGGACATATTAAGATGACAAGGAAGAATGAAGGGGATGCTCTTAAAGAAAGGAAATTAAATTTTTTTTGTTCTTCTTTGCAACACTCGAGGCCTGGTACTTGGAGTCTGTGGTGACGGGTGTAATTTGGCTGAAAAGGTTGCACAGTGCTCATCCTACCTTGTCAGATGTGGACACGTTCATTAGATGAGCATTCCTATTTAACGCCACATTACAGCCCCATGAAGACCAGCAGACAGAGCGATTATTACCCTGACTTTGGTCTCCACAGACAAGTCATCTATTCACACAAGTCGGGGAAATCGCCACAGAAAGGCCTCGTGTCATTCAAACACAGTATTAATTTGTGACAGTCATGCTATCCATCTGCTTGTATAACAGCTTATGAGAAGTGTAAGGGATCAAATAATTGACTTCCTTGGAATACGATTGGTGATTTTAACTCTTATAGAACTGCTTTGGTTTTTGCTGCACATCAGGTAGCTTCTCCAAAACACTCCCTATAATATGCAACAATAAAAATACCTTAAATAAAGGCTGTGTTGCTTGCATCCACCCAGCCAGACACAAGTCTAGACTCAGTGGTGAAATTAAGCCTGCTCATCGACTCAACTCAAAGTCAAATCTTTCTGTTACACTCTTAATCATTTATTAAAACCTCCTCCCCCTCTTCTAGTATTCTGCTCACACATGTAGCCCGCTCCCCGCCACACACACACTGAACACACTTCACTCACTCCCCCCCCAATGTCACTTTAGAACTACGTAACAGTCCTTAGTGTTTAGGATGAGGATATGTTCTTTATATCGCCCAGCCCCGCTGCTTATCCCAGCAGGTGTGCTAAATTCCCCCGTTTTCGCTGCTATTCCAGATGGCACGTCACGGGCTTGTGCAGCCCTCTTCAACGAGCTGAGGAACACAGTTTTCGGCAAGGTGGCCCAGAGCTCCATCCGACGAATCGCCAAGAACGTTTTCCTCCACCTGCACAATCTGGATCTGGGTTTCCATCTCAGCCGCCAGACAGGAGCTCTGTCCAAGGCTATCGACCGCGGCACACGGGGCATCTCATTTGTCCTTAGTGCACTCGTCTTCAATCTTGGACCCACAGTCTTTGAGATGATCCTCGTCAGTGGCATTTTGGTAAGTCTCATGGTGACATTCACGCACACTGATGCTAACCATAAGCTTAAACATTAATGGAGGATGCTACCAGAAACGCTTACAATTTTCTTCCTTTTATTTCTTGTTGCTGTTAACTGTTTCAGGCCTTAATGTTAGCACAGGACCTTCCATCACCTTGACACTCTTCAAAGCAGATTGTCCGGAAATTAATTTCGGGAATATTGTCTCATTTACATTCTAAATGGAATATGAATCCCCATGAACTTTTGGTGGCAACACACAGCCCATTAGCGTCAATGATGAATCCCAAAGCTTTGTAGCAGCTTAATGTCCTCCTGTGGAGTATGCCCCCCCTCCCCTCTTGGCCACCACCAAAAGAATGGCTCGTCTATAGTGTGGTACTATTATTCCATTCTGGACCATAATGTCAGCTTGCCTGTAATGAGGGCAAACTCCATTGCCCAAATAGCTAAAGCATTAGCATGATTAGTTCTTGTAGTTTCCCCTCCATTTGTAACACTCAATTTCATAGTGGAATGGTCAAAAACAGTACATTCTCAAAATGCCTTGTGACGCCAACGTAAGAGTCTGATGTGGTCACATGACTCTTTATCACAAAGACGTTAAGTCACAGAATGTAAAGGATGCTTTTGTTTTGTCTGTGCTTTTTTCTTTCTGCAGTATTACAAGTGTGGTGGACAGTTTGCAGCAGTGTCCTTGGGTACCTTATCAGCATACACCATCTTCACCATTCTCGTCACTCAGTGGAGGTAACAACAGAGATTTGTACTAGCCCTGTGTCTGGCTCTACCTCAATTGGTTTTTATTGCTTATGTGTGTTATCACTTGAAAAAGATTCAGTAAATGGTTTTGTGGCTGTCTGTGCTGACAGTAACAATGTTCACTCATAGGCTGACATATGTACTTAAAGTGTTGCGTGTACACATGTCCCTGCACACAGGACTCGTTTCCGGATAGAAATGAACAAAGCAGACAATGAAGCCGGCAACGCAGCTATTGACTCCCTCCTTAACTATGAGACTGTAAAGGTGAGATCCAACCCCCCACTCAAACACACATATACAGGCATACACACATACACACACCTCTTCTTTTTAGCTCCTCATCCCCACCCCCTTCCTTCATCAATCCTTCCTTTTTATCTCCTCCTTTCCAGTCTTTTTCTTCTATTTATTTCAGGCGCATTGACATGAAGAAATATTTACTCGTCTGTGATAATAGTGTTTCACTAGCATGATTGCCACTGTCAGAATTTGCCTTTTACTCGAACAAAAGATCTCTCCATGTCTCTGTCTCTCTTTCTCAGACTCTCACCACTTTCACACACAAACTCAAGCTAAAAATCGACTTTCTGAGTACCTTTCTAAATGTGAGGAGTGGAATTTATGGCTGAAAGGACTGAAAGTTTAAAAAAAAAAAAGCCCTTGCCAAACTGTACTATAGGTTTACTTAAAGGTTATCATATTCTCTCTAGTTATGATAAAGCAGTGTCATAGGCACCAATGTAGGCCTACATAAACCGGTTGGGAGTGCGGTAATGGAACCTGTTGTGATATGTCAAATGTTCAAATGCTGTAATATGATTATTGTCATAGTCAATAGACAATTGGCATTGATTATGAATATTCTACTTCCATATTGTCTGGTAGAGCTGTCAATCTTCCTCTATAATACCATTCGAATTTCATTTGTTATTTAAAAAAAATATTCTGCGGTCTGTTATTTCTTGATAACAGACCGTTGCTAAGTATAACACAACGTTGCCATGCATAGCAGAGCGCTGCCATGGACGCAGTTCTGTTCACTCTGGAGGACAGCTATCAATCCGCTGAAAGAAGTCCGGATAATTTATCAGCTGTGGCAAAAATTGGGGAAACGTGGATCAACTTCTGTCCTCCAATTCAAGCAACGACAGCAAATCTGTTGAGCGCCTGTCGCTACATCTTTATATACGGTCTATGATCGCTACGCAGTAACTTCAGCCCAAGGGACAATAACGCTAATTAGTTAGCTTAGCTACATTGCAACATGTTTAATGTTACAGGCGTGTCAACTGCAGCAACTGTGCAAAAAGGAAACGATGAAAATGAGGACATAAACGTCAACATAAATATTCCCAAAGAAGTTCCATTCACCTTGTCTTACTTCACCATCAACCGAAATGTTCAGTTTAATGTGAATTAGAGCAGCAGATAGCCCACTTGCTCACTACAACGCTTCAGCTAATGTTGTGTCAATTCCTGCAGTGATTAAAATTTGTCCACCTAGCTAGAGCTAGCGATAGCACGGCAGCACCCTATAACAGCCCGACTCATACAATATATGGCTACTACCACAGCCCGTAAAGGGAATAAAATGCGTGCCTGGACCGGTGGCTTTTGCCAGAAATGTATTCGCTGCAGGAGGGGGAGATACTGTGGTGTTGAGTGACAGACAGAGGGTTGCATTAAACAGCTACAGAGTTTACGTTGCTATGGACGCAGGATTCCAACCGTAGAGACGGAACGGACTATTTTATTTAGCGGAAGCAATACAGTCGTATTTAAATCAATAAACTCCTTTTTAAATCAATATTTTGTATCAAATTATTGATTTATTTGGTAAGTAGCCCTATAAACAGGCTGATTACCCTGTCGGGGTTGTATTCGCAATAACAACCGCCTCACTCTGCATTATCCCTTACGTACTACACTACTCGGTTTATGCACTGTCAATGCCATTATCAGCATGTGGTTGTTGTTACACATTCTGCCCACTAGAGGGACTTACAACATTAGTCTGGCTTTGAAGGTGACTACGTCATGGCATGCATTTCTGGCACGCCGCTTTCTGTTTACATTTTCCACCACGAACACACAGCGACAAACCAAAATCAACAGAGAACTCTGTAATGTAACATTATCTAACAAGTGTATTAAAGCAGCTCTGTTGTTAAGGCTAACGGTGTTCGGTTAGCACAATAACCTCATGTTAGAAATCACAGCCGAAACGATTTGTCATAAACTAATTAACAACAGTGTTAGCCACGATGTTAACAGCATAAATAACTAAGCAAACGGTGCTGTCACTACTATTTTAGTGATTTATAAGCAACCTGTTTCTTGCAGATTGTCACGTTACTGAGAATACAGCTGTTATAAGGTAACGTTAATATTAGGGATGCACCGAATCCAGGAGTTGGGTTCGGATTCGGCCCGAATATTGGGCTTTTTGACAGGGTTTGGTTTCTGCCAAACCTTAGAATTTTTTCCACCGAACCCTACGCTTGCACTACGCGTGCTACGCTGGTCGACGTGATGTAGGAGGACCGTTCAATGCAGTAGGCTGTGAGAAAGTGAAAATGGAACTCGCGTGCAGAAAAAGCACCCCCAGCCAAAAGAAGGCGACCCAAGCTGAGCCACACGCCCAACCCGCAATGCCGACGTGTCCCGGGGCGGCAAGGACCCCAAACAACATACAACATCGCCGCTGCCAAAACAACTGCGCATGAAACATCCAAAAGAATACCACCACGCATGAAGGAATCCACAGACAGCAGCCAAAATGCAGAAACTTCAGGTACGGCAAAGGAAAGACAGTCACAGCTAAAAACTTGTGTTAACCAGACAGTGCCTCTCCCGGGCTGTCAGCCATTCTCCCTACAGTGGGAGCGGAGCGACCGGCTGCTGCTCGTTAGCTAACGTTAGCTTTCTAATTTCACCCACCCAACATGCCTTCATCGTACACTGGTTAGCGGAAATTTGCCAGACAAAATTGTCACTCATCTGGCGAATGCAATGTGCTTTCCTACGAAAAGAGCGCGTGAATTCCACATTAAGTTGTTACATTTAGGGACTGTTCGTTATTTATTTAAGGGGCCACCAGAGGAGTTTTGGGATCTTTAGCCAAAAAAGACATGACCCTCCCCTCGCCAGTAAAAAAATTTCTATGACCCTCCAAAACGATTTGGAAAAAAGGCATGACCCTCCCCCAACAATTTATCAATACGTTCTGTACTGGTTTGCGTTTGGCAAATATATACAGATTTCCATTGTTTGTTTGTTTTTACAGCTATGACATATGAGACTAAACCTCTGCATTCTGATCTGACGCATCACACTCTTCTGTTATGGTGTGGTGGCCATTTCAGTAGATTTACTCACTAACATTGTTGTGGAAACAAAATAAGCAAGGAAACTAAATGCACACTTCCTGCATTACTGCAT
>NC_135864.1:20374843-20491857 GCF_031162955.1 Sander vitreus
AGAACCTGAACACGGTGCCTTGCATTGCTTCTGTTTGTCCTCCATGTGCTACTTTCTTCTCTCTCTCCATCTCTCTTTCTCTCTGATTTCTTGCATTTCCCTATATGCACATCAGTGGCAAGTCTGTAGCAGCACAGCACCACTGCCGTTTGCTAGAGCAGCAAATCGCCCACTTAACCAGAGCAGAGGAACAATAGTGCAAACTAAACAAACAGCAATATTAGGTAATTGGCAGCAGAGTTGAGGAGGGTTGCTGTTATGATCATGGTGTAGTTTTATGTGCCGAATTTAAGAGATGTGCTTGTGGCTGATTCATGAGGCTGATTTTCTCTAACTGATAGCTATATGTCTTAATCAAAATTAGTGCTTCTTGTGCGGTGTAACACTTCAGAGCTATCTGTGCTAGAGATGTTAATACAGAAGATGACAGTGCCAATGATGAATACTCTGCAGCAATTCTTGTTTAACGTGCAAGTGATGTTTAGGCTTTCCTTACAATTATAATTGCCTAATATTTTATAAACTGTTATTTTGCCATAATCGCTACCCTCAGCCAAAGCTGCTTTGCTGGATTTTGTTCTACCACCCTCCACATCCTTTAAGATCAGTAGGGAGGAGATGAAGATACAGAGACATGAAAAAGTGCTTTAGAAGCCAACTGAGACCCAGACTACGCCCAGAGCGGTCACAGAGAACAAATGCAGCCTTGAGGCAGGCTGCGCTAAAGTGTCTGCCTGACACTACTCTCGCTTATACTTTAACCTTAACCATATTTTGTCTCTCTCCCCCTTTTCTCTCAACTTTCACTTTCTTTCCTTTTGTGAATCCTTTTTGCTATCTCCGTGCCCTGTGTTCCCTCTCTGCATGTTTCTCATCTCGGCTGCAGTACTTCAACAATGAGAAGTATGAAGCTGAAAAGTATGATGGATACCTGAAGACCTATGAGTCGTCCTCTTTAAAAACCACGTCCACGCTCGCCCTCCTCAACTTTGGCCAGAGTGCCATCTTCAGTGTCGGCCTCACTGGCATGATGTTGCTGGCTAGCAAGGGGATTGTGGCAGGTGAGTGTGTGTGATGTCCAATTTTTGGAAAAATCATTCTCTCAAGATCTATAAACCATGAAAAAAATGTATAGCATCCCGGCACAAAATACATCACTGGACCTGAATTGACCTCTTCATGCCCATTATCTGCATCTCCAGCAGTGCATTTAGAAATAAGAAAGTTTAAGAATAAAACCACCTCAAAACAAAATCAAATGGACAGATGAAATAGGACAAGTGAAACCCTGACTGAACGGTATAATAGAAACTAAATGAGAACAAAGCACAGCAAGCATGAAAAAGTGGCATGAATAGGAAATAAATTAGCCATGATGCAGAAAATGAAATCACAGCGGGTGGAGATAGATTCAGACTGTAACATGCTTTGTCTGCTTTCACAACTTCAAAGAGTGAGTGTTCTTTTTTTTTTTTTTTTTTTTTTAGATCTTGTATCCCATGATACTGTACATGCATGATCCAATAGAGCTAGATAATGTGCATGTCTGTAAGTTGTTCTGTTGATGTCGTGTAGGTACGATGACCGTGGGAGACCTGGTGATGGTGAATGGGCTGCTCTTCCAGCTCTCCCTCCCCCTCAACTTCCTGGGCACAGTGTACAGAGAGACCCGGCAGGCCCTAATAGACATGAACACTCTTTTCACCCTGCTCAGCGTCGACACCAAGATCAAGGTAACTTGTCGGCCTGACATGCGTCTTCTCAGTAAACTGCAAAAAAAACAACAACAATGTTCCATTCTTTTTCTTGCTCTCACACGAGAGAACAGTACACTTGCCGACAATAGAAAGTTAATACCGAGTGAAATATAAGATCTAAAAAATTTGATTAAGCCTTTGCAAGAGATCTTTTTCTCCAGCAGCAGCACATAATGGTGGTAAAAGATTTTAACACAGGACTGAGTTATTCTTGGCCGTGTGACATAGCTAACCTATCCACATGTGCTGTAAAAAATGATAGGTTGTAGTCAGACAGTAATTACGTGCTTGATGTGACTCAGGTGCTTCCTCGTCTATTGCCACTTGTAAAGCACGACATTACTCGCTGGTCGGGATGTTAAGAGAAATTGCAGCAGAGCTGACTTTTTGCTGATTTATTTAAAGCGTTAAGTAAGTTAAGTAGCCATTTTAATTGATGCACCCTACATTTTGATTTTGTAGTGTGTAAAACCATGGTTCATGTTTTCGACATTAACAGTTTTTATTTGTCTTGATCAGAATCAGAATCAGAAAAGCTTTGATTGCCAAGTACGTTTTTTACACATACAAGGAATTTGTTTTGGTGTTGTAGGTGCATGTCACACATTCTCTAAAATAAGTTAAACAAACAGGTTGTGTTTGTGTGTGTGTGTGTGTGTGTGTGTATGTATATACACACACAGAATGTAGAAAGAGTAAGAATTAAGATAAAAAGAGCAGATTAAGTAGAGTGGCATGTAGAGCCAGAGGTGGGGTGTGGAGAGAGTCAGGGTGGTTTCCGGGCCTTGTTAATAAGGCTAGTGGCACAGGGGAAAAAACTGTCCTTGTGACGTGAGGTTTTGATCCTGATGGACCTCAGCCTCCTGCCAGAGGGGAGTGGCTCAAAGAGTTTGTTGCCGGGAGTGGGAGGGGTCAGCCACAATCTTTCCAGCACGCTTCAGAGTCCTGGTGGCGTAAAGGTCCTGGAGCGGCGGCAGATTGCAGCCAATCACCTTCTCAGCTGACCGAATGACACGCTGCAGTCATGCCCTTGTCCTTGGCTGTGCTAGCAGCGTACCAGATGGTGATGGAGGATGTGAGGATGGACTCAATAATGGCTGTGTAGAAGTGCACCATCATTGTCTTTGGCAGGTTGAATTACATCCTCTGTTGCGCTTTCTTGACGAGGGAGCTGATGTTCAGCTCCCACTTGAGGTCCTGGGAGATGATAGTTCCCAGGAAGCGGAAAGACTCCACAATGTTAACTGTGGAGTCACAGAGGGTGATGGCAGCAGGTGGGGCTGAATTCTTCCTGAAGTCCACAACCATCTCCACTGTCTTTAGAGCGTTAGAGCTCTATATTGTTTTGCTTGCACCAGGTCACCAGGTGGTCAGCCTCCCACCTGTAGGTGGACTCGTCACCATCAGAGATGAGTCCGATGAGGGAGGTGTCGTCCGCGAATTTCAGAAGCTTGACAGACTGGTGACTGGAGGTGCAGCTGTTGGTGTACAGGGAGAAGAGCAGGGGGGAAAGAACACAACCCTGAGGGGATCCGGTGCTGATGGTCTGTGAGTCGGAGATGTCAGTGGGTTTCGAAATAACGGAACATGTTTGTTTTATTTGCATAGTTTTCTGATAAAAATGATCATTGACTAAAATTGATGATGATATATGAGAGTTTTGTTGTTGAACTGTTTGTGCAGCTCATCTGCTCAATCAGTGATAGTGCTCATTCACCCATTGTATAGAGGACCTAATGGTACACACTAGGGGTGGGAATCACCAGAGGCCTCACGATACGATATCATCACGATACTTACAGTGGTGCTCATAAGTTTATGAACCCATGCTAAAGTTGACTAAAAAGAGGAATAAAAAAATGCCATAATTAAAAAAATGAGGAAAAATTCAACCTTTAACGAAACCAATTTTCTTTGTGAATGAATAATGTATCGTAAATAAATAAATGTGCTTCCTTAAAATACAGGGGGCATAAGTTTTTTAACTGAAATAAAACCAGCATGGGTTCATAAACTTATGAGCACCACTGTATGTCACGATACGATATTATTGCGATTTTAAACATATTGCAATATATTGCAATTTATTACCTTTTTTTCCAACTTCAAATTTTTCCCAATTTCAAATTATGTCCCCAAAAGGGAACTTTGTCAACATCTGTTTTATCTAAAAAGATACATTTGTCTTTGTTCATCTCACTTCAGTTTTATTGCTGCAAAATGGGATTGTCAAGCAGATAAACTGACCAACACATACAGTATATAATAAAAGAACGATACTTGGCGTCTGTGTATCGATACAGTATTGCCACGAAAAATATGGCGATACTATGCTGTATCGATATTTTCCCCCACCCCTAGTACACACTTTTTTGTCCTGTCAAGTTGTGGAAAGAAGGGGAAAACTGTGCTAAATGTTCTGTTTTCAGTTTTCAATTTTTGCCTAATTTTCATTCATATTCTTGTTAACCAAAGGCACCTTTTTGGGCTTGGACTCTTGCACTAAAGTGCTGTCCTCTTCACTGTCCCCTTTAAGTTTTCCATTGCCCACTAGGGCTGCAACTAATGAACATCAAAATCACATCAAATCTTACTTTTGAAAAGCTAAACCAAGAAATGGTTTAGCTTTTCTTTTTCTTGAATGACAAATGATTATGAAAACAGTAGCTGATTATTTCAGTTCAAGTGCCAAGACACATGTTCTGCCCTTTATATACACTACATAGTGTTATTAACGTTGAATTGCCTATTTGTGAATTCAACTTAAAAAGAAATGCCAAGTCACATTCAAAACTAGATCCCGTCCATTCCGATTTTACCATGTTTGTCCTCGGTTTCTTCGCTGTCATAGCTATCACTTTTGTGAGACATTTCAGACATTTCATTGCTTTTATCTTCTTCTTTTTCACAACACGACAGCCCATCTTGCGTCAGAAGAGCACATTTAAGTGCAAATGTGCGCCTGCTGCCTAACAAAATGAATGCCTTTTCCATCTCCAGCCTGTAATTATAGTAGGAGAAATAAATCTGTCCAGTTATTTTTCACTCATCAGTAATACTCCTCTCCATTGTGATTCCCTGTGGAATGGCACTGCCCAGCAGGCCATTACTGTCTGAATGCTTTTTTTTTGTCGTGTGGAACACATTGGCCTATTATGTAGATGTAAAATCATTTAAAACACCCCCTTACTTGAAACTGCTCCGCAAAATAAATTATTTTGGCTATTTTCCATGTTGGGGGTGTGTAAAATTATCATTTGTTTGTACTAATGGACTATGAGTTATTTGTATTAATTGGCTGAGGTGGATTGTGGATGATTGCGTTGTTATTAGATAGTATAGAAACGGAGCGGAACAGGCTTTTACAACTACTCAGGGCAAGGACAGCGCTTTATTTACAGCTGACCTTGGCTGCATCTCAGCACAGCACTCTGGCTCAGCTCAGTATGCACCGAAAGTTTTCACACCTATTGATCCATCAGTCACCATGAAGGGCAGCGTCTGAAGCATCAGTTGAAATGACCTCTGGAATTTGCTGTGAATGTCTCTGCTTTATGTTGGCCATGTTGTCTCTGTGCTCCAGCATTATACCCCTCTACAAGGTGTTGGAGTAATGTTGCATCATGCCGGCCCTTGTCTGCCAGTGGCTGTTCTGTATCCGTCTCCTCTCTCTCCGTTTCGTCTGTATCAACCCTCTGATGGTTTTCTCTAGGAGAGGGATCTCGCCCCGCCATTAGCCATCGCACCACAGGGGGCCACCATTCGTTTCGAGGACGTCTATTTTGAATACCTGGAGGGCCAGAAAGTGCTAACCGGAGTGTCCTTCGAAGTGCCTGCTGGGAAGAAGGTGGCCATAGTTGGTGGCAGTGGGTCAGGGTAGGTCACCTTTCATAGAAGTACTCTGACTGTCAAACCTTTAGCCAGGTATGTGTCATCTCATTTGTATGTGCAGACTTATCATCAGATATCATCAGTAGACTGTGGGGGTGCAGCTCACAGGCAGAATAATGCTGATGATTGGTTCCACGTCTGGTTGCAGGAAGAGCACCATTGTGCGGCTGTTGTTCCGCTTCTTTGAGCCCCAGCGGGGGAACATCTACATAGCGGGGCAGAATATCCGAGACATCAGCCTTGACAGCCTGCGGAGGTCTTTGGGGGTTGTACCTCAGGTCTGAGACGCACCAACACAATCAAACAAACAAAAAAGAAACAATGAAAACATAACGTGTTATCGACACTACATAGATTGTTTGTTTGTTTGTTTTTTTACTATTTGGAGCTTTATCCCCACAAATGAAATGTACATGTGTCTAGATATGAATTTAATATAATATAATGTAATGTAATATATTTGACTTATTATTGATACTTGTATACAACAAGGGGGCAGCATAGAACAAAGTAACATTAGTAGTTAACAACCGCATTAGAAATAAACTGAATTCAGTTAGGTTTTCACTGCAGCGAGCTCAGAGGCCGATCTGAACAGATGGTGCATAAACAGTATTTTTGTCATTTGCGATCCTTCTCTTTCTCCCTCCTACCCCTGTCTTTGTATCTGCAGTCCTCTGTTTCTGTCTATGCTGCAATAAAAATATTTTCTGAAGCCTCTTTTTTATTTTTTTTTTCCCAACTGTGTCTGTATCAGGATAGCGTTCTGTTCCACAACACCATCTTCTACAACCTGCAGTATGGGAACATCCACGCTACACCAGAGGAGGTGTACCAAGTGGCGCGGCTAGCAGGCATCCATGATGCTATCCTCAGGATGCCCCATGGCTATGACACCCAGGTTGGGGAGCGAGGGCTCAAGCTGTCAGGTTTGCTGCACTATTATGACTACTGTTTAAATATGGTCTCCTCTGCAGAAGCAAGTAAAAGAGCTGTGTGTTCTATGTATTTCCCTGGATGGTATACTAAGTTAAACAATTTAAAACCCAGAAATAATCTAATTATATTGTTCTTGTTTCATCTATTTTCATTATTGATTAATCTGTCGATTCAACATTAAAAAAACATGTTTAATTTATATTGATGTACAAAAGAGAGAAGCCGCAAATCCTCACATTAAGTAGGTGGGAGCAGAGAATGTTCTGCAGTTTCATTGATAATTGACTATTAACTATTTCTATCAAAATTGTGGAAGATTAATCAACTAATAATTTCATCTCTAATATAATATTGCTATGGTGATGTGAGGTATGATTTGGGGTATGGTATCAGAATGGGGCTTGAATATTTCTGGTCTCAGTGGGTGATTAACAGTACTGCAATCAGGCTGTATCTAACTGTTACAGCTGTTGTAGCTGAACTCCTAACTACATTACATGTCATGTAATTACCCAAATAATATTCTATTATATACAGTATATTAGGGTGGCAGGTGCCATCTTATTTGTATGCTTTGAGGAATAAATGTGACTGAGAGACTACAAAATGCAGTGAGCAGTATTAACATTTGTACAGCTCTAGATTATATTAACATTTCTGTCTAACTATTGCATTTGAAAATACTTTTAAGACTTTGTTTATGAGCTGCTGTCTTGTAAAAGAAGCTGATAAATAAACTTGATTTAATTACTAAATTTGACCTTATTTTATGAGTTTCATTATGAGACTTCATCTGCAGCTGCACCATTATTTCATTGTCCTTTTCTGAGTAGTGTGTGAACTTGTTTAATGGCACGCTGCCTTATTTGATCTGCAGTGATAGCACACGATCACGTAGTATTTTGCTCCTATCATCACGCTGCAACTCATTTAGCCAACATGAACACACAATGTTTAACACACACTGTGTGTGAGCACTTTCACTCAAAATTCAAGATGCAATTACTAGCAGCACAGATTTCTTTATGTGGAGTGCCTGAGTGAGTGAGAGAACGGACAAAATAAAGACATGACTAACTTCTCATTAATTTATCTGCTGCTGTACGTGACAGCTGCCAATGAGTTTGTCAGAGGAGGGGGGGCAGTCGGGGCTGTGATGCTCCAAACTTCCTTCATTGCCGCTCTCCACTGCCAGCAGTATTTATATCTGCAGAATGCCACTTGCTTTCAAGAGGCCACACAGCTCATATGTAATAAAGACCGAGTCAGACACAGTGGCAGAAATCTTTGATGACTTTTCCCTTACACTCAAATGAAAGTGAAATTTTACCAGCCCTTTGTTTGAGGTAATTATCTGATGAGAAGGGTCAGAGAGAGACCTGCTGTATTCTTACATATTTCAAACTTTTTGCCTTTAGCCTGGTTTGCTTTTATTCATGACATCTGTTGTTTTGTTTCAGGAGGGGAGAAGCAACGTGTTGCCATTGCCCGCGCAATACTAAAGAATCCACCTGTCCTGCTGTATGATGAAGCAACATCCTCCCTCGACTCTATCACCGAAGAGGTGGGCCTGACAGTGCATGAACATACACACACTGACAGACACAGGCATGCTTACTGCATACCATAACCACAAGTGCCCGTTGTCTGCTGCACGTACAGGTTGACACCTCAGCGTGCCTGCATACACATTTAGCAGAACAAACACCAAGTCACCTGCTGTAGATGCACAATAACTCAGCTCACTCCTGCGTCATACACAGCGTGACATACACCCCCTCTCGCTCGCTCGCGACACACACACACACACACACACACACAACCCCCATGTTCTCCCCTGCTACCTGCCATTGTTTTCTCCTGTTAATCCCAGCTCAGCTTAAACCTCACAGTCTTTGTAAATGTTACATCTAATAAAAAAGTTCAGCATGCCCTCTCTGAACTTCAGGGAAAAGGGTGGGGCAGTAGATGTGGTTGTTAATTGAGATTTGCTGTTGCTTCTCATCACAATGGTGTTTTAAAATTATCATATGTAAACATTGGAACGAAAAGTATATGAAGGTGGATGTTGCTGAGCAACATGCTGTTGACTTAGCTTCTCCTTCGAATCAAAGTTTGGGAGTACATTTCATATATATCCTGTCATTAATGCACTTTTTACATATTATTTTTGCATGCCACCATTATTGCAAACCTGGGGAACTATTTTCTTTTAGATAAGGGGTTACTCTTGTAAAGCCTAATGGAGTGATTAAGTTATTTGTCTTTGTGTGCTTCCAGAACATCCTGACTTCAATGAAGGAGATGGTGAAGAACAGGACATCAGTGTTCATCGCCCACAGGCTTTCCACAATCGTAGACGCAGACGAGATTATAGTGCTCAATGAGGTAAGAACTCATCCACTTATTTTTTTACTTGATCTCATACCTTGCCTAATTAACATTCCAGCTGTAATGTCAGCTTAATAAAAAGCAAATAATATGACGGTTCAGAGTTTCCGAGCAAAAACATGCGCTGTGTTAATTGCCAGTCCAATTAGACGATTTTTCATTGAACGGAAGGATGATGACCTGCACTCTGCGTGACCTTTAGCGCACTGTATCTGCAAGACACAAGAATTTAGAGAGCAACCTCATTCGTTTTGTGTTACCTTTCTACAACGTACATGATGAAAACATGCTTTGTTTAGCTTTTCTCATTAACTTCAACAACAACAACAGGACACTGTTGGTAGAAGTGAATGTATTATTTTCTCCATAAGGGCTCATTAAAGCAGTCCAACTCGACTGGCTGTTTTGGTCAGATGGCGTGTCTTGTTTGTCTCGATGACTAATAATGTATGGGCCAGCTTCCCAGACACTGATGAGGCCTCATCCAGGACTAAACATGTCTTTTAATGGAGCTCACCATTCAAATGGTTTATCTGTACAGGTTTTGGTCAGATGTGTTTAAGTCGTGCTGAAGGTGCCATAGCGACATAGAGTATGTTTTTAAAATCTTTTCGATGCATTGTCACATTGTGTCTCGTGCATCAGAGAAATATCCAAGAGAAGAGAAAAATGCTGCAGTAAGTAACGGGCTGGGCTTGAGACACAGTGCAGCACAAAAAGACAGAGGGAAGTCAGTTATTATCTGGAAAGTAAGAGTTAATATGAGAAGTAACACAGATGAAATGACATTTTCCACCAGTGCTCGACTCAGATAGGATAAAATGAGAAGAGGTTTCTTTGAACTGTGGCGAGTGAGCATGTGTCGTTCCCGAGTCAGATGGAAGGGATCAGAGGGTTGTGGCGAGGAGGCATGTTTGCGTGTGATGTCGCCATGCCGTTTTCTGGTGTCACCAGCAGAGGACTGCCTGGGGTGCTCATTAAAATAACGAGCGGAGGCAGTCACATGCTCATCTTGGGTGCACTAAAGATGATGCCAACACCTCTGCATGCTCATCGGAGGTGGGGGATGGGAGTGCCTTCATTTGTGTTTGACTGTGTGGGAGGGATGCGTGTTTGTTGCGTGTGTCTGTGAGTCTGTGTTTTTGCGAGAGAAATTGCAACAGTTGTTGGGGAGGCGGCAGGGATTCTAGGGAGGGGGGGAAGCTGAGTCTCCGCAGTGTGTGGTCACTGTTGTGTGGTCATGACGACATGCTAACTATAGGACTCTGTGTTCATGGCCTCTTCATTTTAACTTCATGTGTGCTGCACAACTTGCATGGCAAGTTCAGGTTCCATGTGTTTCTTCTTTCCTGCTCTTTTCTTGAATGCCAGGGTAAAGTGGCAGAGCGAGGCAACCACAACGCCCTCCTCAGTACCCCTGGCAGCTTGTACGCAGACCTGTGGAACGCCCAGAACAGCAAAACCCTCAACATTAACAACCGCTCGCCCAAGCCGCCGGATGAGCGCATATCCCAGAAGGAGGAGGAGAGGAAAAAATTGCAGGAGGAGATCCTCAACAGCGTTAAGGGCTGTGGGAACTGCTCCTGTTGAGAGAAGCTGCCGCCTCAGTGTCTCTACATCCCTCACAGATGGCCTACACTGGAATCCCTGGTCTATACAGTATTTGGGAGGGAGCAGAGTGGGGTTACATCCTCTCCACCCACTCAAGCCAAGCCCCCCCCTTGTGACTATTTCTCCTCCTCATGTGAATAAAGGCCACTGCTCGCCAAAGTGAAGGAGGAGGAGCAGAACAGGGAGCAAGTGTGTTTAGCACTGGCTGGTGTCCAGAGATGGAGCTTTTATGCCAGTTGTCTCAGCTGAAGCCAAGCATAAGAGACCTTGTATATCACATACGTGTGTGTAAGACATCTGTTAGTCAACATGGTTGCCCCCCCCCTCCTCATTTTTGACATCAGGTTTATTGACATCTTCCATTGCAATGGAAACATATGAGAGTACACATAATTACTTGCTTATATGCCTTGATGTTGACACACAATTTCTATTGATTTAGATTTGTTTTAATTTATTTTCAAAATAAACCAAACCTATAGTTTTTTTTTTATATATATATCGAGGATGTGCACATATTGCAATTTATTCTGCAAATAGAAATACTGAATTACAAAGATCGTCTTGCAGTATGTGATGGTTTGAATAACACTATTTCCTTTAGCAGACACAATGGGATTCAGTCATAATGCACATTGCCCATGACGTTTTAATGCATGTTCTAAAAATCTAAAATTTGGCAGATTATCATGTCTTCTTGATTCGACTCACAGCATAATATGGATGTTTGGACTCATGCAAAATAGCTCCCCAATGAATTAGCAGTTTGTCACAGTCACATTCATGTAAATATAACACTGAGATTGACGAGATGTAACTCTAATAAATCATTAATGGTTTTCACCATAATTGGAGCCACAATAAGAGGCAACAACTTGAAAGTCTCCTCTGGGAACGTTTCACTGTCATATCATTTAGCCTTAGTTGACGGGCCTTTTTAAATGAAACGTTATTCCGAGTTTTAACAGTGCTAAGACAGCTTTTTGGATTGTATGGTCACAATACAAAGATGTATTCCTGAAGGTTACATGAAAATGTTAATATTTAAAAACATGACAGTACGCTTATGTCCTCATTTTCTGAGGGCTGTTTTGGTCTGTGGGGTGCACATTTTGTTTGGAACCTTGGTATGTTATTGTATCTATAAATGAGAAGAATTATTCTTGTACTATACACACAGTGTGAAACCTGTTTCATAGTATTCTGGACTATGTTGACTGTGAGTACACTGCCGACAGATGAATAAATGTTGGGTTTTGTCTAAATAACATGTCTCCTGCTGTTTTTCTGATTAGAGTTGAGTGATATGACGATGATATAGCTAATGAAATACATTTACATACCAAACTGGGGGATGGGACCCTTCTGTGTTTTGGATATATAACTAAAGGGGTCACAAGACCATACAATACTATCCAAATGTGCAAATGAGAATCTACACATTATGTATTACATTTACACTGTTATTTCATTATTCTGGTTTATTTGTTCATTGTTTAAGTTTAGTATATGAAGCAGCAAAGTAACAGTCAGGAAAGTTGCAGCATCTGCAACAATGATGATGCCGTCTACCGTAAATCACCAAAGAAGAAGAAGATAGAAACACAGCCTCTGATTGGTCGACACTCACCTGACAACATTCTGATAAGATTCAAGATGGCCCGGGCTAACAGTAAAACAATACCTTTTCATACAAAAAGATGAATAAATAACCATTCCGTTGTGGATATATCGTTCTGGACTTATTGTGCAAAGTCTCTGAAAAGACACTGCAGTTCCAGGCCGGATTACAAAGCTTCTTGAAGTCCTAAGATTACACAGAAGCCCTCTTTGGAAAGTCCCCGGTGTTACCTTTCAGGCTAAACAAGAGAATGACGCTAGCTTGAAGCAATGTGGAGATATTAAACATTACTTTATATAATTTATGGATGGATGGCATGGAAGACCTCGTTGAAATGGTGCATTTCTCTGCTTCTAAACAAACAGAAAATAAGTCTCTATACTGTATTGATCTGGAGATATTGAATATGATATAAAAGGTATATTTTGGACATGGAATAAAGGAATATCTTTTAATATAATTTTGGGAAACATGCTTATTCACCTTGCAAAGAGTTGGATGAGAAGATTGATACAATTAATTGATACCACTCTCATGTCTCAGTTCAATATAAGGTTTTAGCCAGCTGCCGTTTAGCTTAGCCTAACTGTTACCTTCACAGTTTGTTTATTACTTCTACTGATGCTTCTTGTTGTTGCACTATCCACTTTGCTGCTGTAACACTGCAAATGTCCCCGCTGTGGATTTATTATTTTAAGTATCTTCATGTTTCTTGTATTTAATTTACATTAATCTCAATTGAATCTCTGGAAATGTTACTATATCATGATGCGATGTATCTTTATACGGCAATATAAAATGACATATACCATGAGAGAATATTTATTTATTCTCAGTTACGTCAAGTTAATACTATATTTTAAGAAATGATCTTGCTTTTAAGAACACATTTTCAATACAGCAACATTGGTATCAAAATGTGTATCCCCTGATTCATAAACAAAGTAAAATTGGGTATACATTGAGTGTGTAACCCATGAGAGAAGTCAAAGAAATTGTTTCAGATTCTTGATCTGTCTTCCCTTGAATACAAGTGGGTTAGAAGTGTTGAATCTATGGACACAATCCCAGCACTCTTGTGTTCATTGTCTAGTGGACAGAATGACAGCGGATCCCCCTCAAGAACCCCTGCAGCTCCCTGGATCCTCCTCTGGGACCTGATGCATTAGACCACGCTTCCTGTAAAGGCCTTTTGGCAAGATTATAATTGAAACCGACAATAACAAAAACATTCACATAACGATGACAGACCAAGCCCTGCTGCGCCGTATAGTGAGGCCTCCACCACCACCTCTGGAGGAAGTCACACATTATAGATGAAAGTAGACTTTGATAGAGCCCTGCTTGAAAGGAAAGCAACTGGCTGATTACTGGTTGGATGGGTTTCCTTTCATGCATCAGATGTCCAGGCAGATGAGTTGATGTTAATGGCGTCCTTCTAATCTAACCTAGGAAGAGATTATGAGTCAATTCATTAGCGACTCCCAACAACGTCCAGCTGCCCCTAACAGGTTATTCGCTAATTATTTGCTGAATATAATTTGTCTGCTCGGGTTCTGTGAGAGAGCTTTGGGTATTACACAGAACAGGATTTTTTTGTTGTTGCTTCTCCTCTTTTTTTTTTGCTGAGGCAAAGCTTTGTGTGTGTTTGATACAGTCAAGGACGTAACACATGAAGTATTGAAGACACTAAGCAATCTGAAATGGACATACACATGGAGGGTGCTATTTATGTTTGAAAACTGAATCACAAAATCTGTTGTTCAATGACCCTTAATTGTTCTGTATGGCGTGCATGTGATCAGTGTGTTGTGAGCTGTTTGTCTGCATGTCCTCGGGAGGTAATGAGGAAGCCATGTCCCTGCTTACCATGCAGCATTCTGCAGGCGCAAAGGATGACAGCCACACAAAGACCTTTAATAACGTCTTTAATATGAACCGCAGCAGGAGATTCAGCCCCTAATGCAAACCACAACCTTCTACTGAAGGCCAGATTTTCAAAGAACATGCTGCTAATGTGCAGACAGGATCTCCTTTTTAAAAGCACTATTTCTGTCAAAGCATGGCTATATCATATTATGAACTGGTGATTCAGTGTTGGATTTAATATGTAGGCCTAGATCTTCTGAAAAAAAGAGAGCTGCATCCCTGGTCCTATGAAAGCTTTTCAGAGTGCACAGGTGATAAGAGGGCTTCAGCCACACACGTCAAATCCCTGCTGACCCTTATGTGGCCTGTTGCTGAAGTCTGCAGTGCTTTTTTTCATCATGATAACAGGCAGAGCGGGCACCAGACAGTCAGCTCACTCCCATCCCACTACAACGGAACAAGTATGTGGCCAAGGGCGTCTACGGCTTGATAAATATGCAACGATGCCTCAGAGAAGATGTAGTTATTTCCACCGTTTTGTGTGGGAGTGTAAATTTATGTGCGTAATCCCTGTGTACTATATCAATGCTCCTGGTCAAAACGAGAATGAATATTCACACATGCGTGCACTCGTGCAACACAAATGTAGAGTTTTTATTCCATCTCTGCACATATACAGTATGCTGTGCTGCTGCCCATGCAACCTCTGAGCCGAGCCTGAGTGAGCCAGGCCACACATTTGTAATATGTACGCTTGCTGCAGAAACAAAACTTATGAATATCTTATGTATTTAAATGTGTTCTACACTCGCTGGCAAGGTTTTTCCTTTTTAGAGCAATAAAAAAACTGAATCTTTTTCACTTCTGATTTTGCAAGGTTAAATACTTGTCTCCTTTTGAAGGCAACTGATAATTTTTTAAAGGTTCTCCTTAAAGGGGACTCCTCTGATATCTAAAAGTTGGCTCATTTATTGTATTTTCTGCAAAACATTTTGTGTAGGATGCTACAGGCAGAGATAGAGGCTGAAAGGGAAAATGCACCCTGAGAATATAAACCCTACAGTTTATCCCTTCACTGATTTTGAACAGCAAAGATGGTGATGTCATTTAATGTCACAGGTGAAGTGACACTGAATTAGTGATTGAATCTGTGGACATTTTTACTCTGCTAGCTGTGAATCACAAAATGTCCCCATGTCCCAGTGAAATGACTATGGCTGCTGTCAAAGAGTCCCACAGGAGTTGTTCCATTATTCACTGTCTACAGAACAGCTCTGGTGCCTGTGCCTGGGTGACCTCATCAACTCTACTGTCTGTCTTGCTGCTGTTCAACCTTACAAAACAATCAATTAAATTGTTAAAGTGTTACAGAAATAACTTTAGCTTTGGAAGAGAAATAATATTCAAGGGTTCGGTTTTAATCTCTAAGACAGGGGTCTTCAACCTTTTTTAACCCAAGGACCCCTTAACTGAAAGAAAGACGGAGCAGGGGACTCATCTTTTAATGTTACACATACATGTGGCACAGTGAATCTTTAGAATGAACTGTATCTGTGGATGGCTATCTTAGTGACTACCTTACCTATAGGCCAGTAAGCCTATCATCAGTATATTTGCTAATAATATGTTGGAATTATGAAAAAGACTTTCAAAAATTGACAATGATTTGGAGGCCCCCCTGCAGTCACTCTGAGGACCCCCTAAGGGTATCGGACCCCCTGTTGAAGATCTCTGCTCTAAGAGCAGAAGAACATGTTTAGAACTGTTATTGACATTAAAAATGTACTTCCCCATAAACATGATTGGTCATTTTCTAAATGTATTATAACAACCTTCTAAAAGATAGGTGTGCCAGGTGTGGTGTCACAAAAATCCCAGAACTTTACCTATGACTTTGTTGAGGAGAAACCTATAAAACTGGATCAAATGACTGAGGGCCCTGGTGAGGAGGATACATGTGTTTGCTCTGGTCCTGCTCTGTCATTCAGTGGTCTTTTGCTCTAAGACTTTTAGAAGGATTCACATGAATCGGCGTGAACCTGCGTGTGTATTTTATGTATGCTTTTTGAATGAAGCTGACCACATCTCAAACAGAGCTGACAAATCAGACCAAATGGCCTCTTCTTAGACTGTTTGGTCAGGCACACGGATGCTAATACAAAGATGGATGCACGCAGGTTACAACTGTCATAATCATATTGAAGATTTCACAGCAACTGTCAGACCTGGTGAGTGTCAAAGCCTGACATTTCAGCATTTACATTCTGCTCTCAACTCCATGCAGCCTTTAATTTTACATGAGTTTGGATGCCACCTCCTGTAGATTAATTTCCACTGTGTTATGGAGAATCTTTCCATTTTCCACATTCAACTCAAATGACCTTTTCAGCTGCTCAGCCTGGAAATTCTCACTTTATTATTTAAGTTTAAAACATTTTATTACAATACTTAGTCTGTCAGTATGTGCTCCTGTCATTCTGTACAGTACAGTCCTTATCTTGACATTACCTTTATTCTGCATTTTCCTGAGTTGCATGTTCAGCCTCACTCAGACTTACTTTTGTCACAATTGCACGCTGACATCTTTCTGGACAGAGTAAGTCTTACTGCATCTACTGTAAAACTTTTTTTTGACAGCTTAGACATGAAAGGGGAGAGAGAGGGAATGACATGCAGCCACCGAACCCGTGGCCGCTACATCGAGGACTGAGCCTCTGCATAATGGGCTGCATATGACTAAAACTCAACCGAATGGCTATTCTTGCCATCAAAATAATAAAGACAGTACCTAAATCAACCAAATTAACCAAATCATTAATGTGAAGTAGAGTATTTGGTCAAATATTACACACTGACCCAGCTATCTGCACTGCAATGAGCCTTTGTTTCAATCTTTGGTTATTGATGCAAAAATCATGAAACATTTAACCAAGATTATATACATAATCCATATACTGTAAAACAAGTACAGGCTACATATGTATGTATTAATATGTCCCGTGGGAGCTAATGTTTTACAATGTAACAATAATGGAAAAACAATTTATGACTCATACAGAAATCCTGCAAAACCAAATAGGAAGGACACCAGAATCCTCAATACTAAAACACAAAAACGTAGACAATACAATTGATTCACTCCACATCTGTGTAAAAATGTACCTGTAATGCTTCCAGCTGTGATGAACAGTTCTTTGGGCGTTGCATTAAGAAAACTTGTTATTGGGTCTTGTTAAGTTATTCTTTTATATTGTGTACATTCAAATACAGTATCTTTATTTTAATTCATTTTAAAGAGAGTATCTGCTTTATAGCTATATTAATTCATGAGGACAAATATAACATCTTTTAAATACTGTATTATGCCACATTTATGAGATGTTCATTTCCTTATGTTTACAGTTAGCTGGATATGAAACTGGCGGCACCAAATGTTATGAGCCTTTATGACAATTACATTATGTTTTGGTGGTCAATGCTTTATATTATACAGATAATGGATGGATCTTCACATAACCAAACCATTTAAACCCTTAATTTAAACTTTCCAACATAAATATTCATTATATGTAACACGTAAGTTTCAGTGTTAATTTGTGTAGTTGAGCCTATTATTTCATATTACACTCATCACACTGTGGTAGTGATTACCTCTGTTTACTGCAAAGACATGAAGAAACTCTATAATTATAACAGCATGACAATGTTCTGCTCTTGTCAGCTTTGAGTTTTGTTATCAACTTGCTTTGCTTAAGAGAAGCTGTAAGCCAATTTGTCCTCTACGTAAAAACATCTGTAATGATGAAGGTATTTTAAGAAACGTGGCTATAATTTCTGTTACTATGGAGTCACTATTGAGTTGATTAGTCTTGTACTTTACGTGGAAAGTGGGCTCATAAATTGAATGCTATACTCATCTATTTCCAAGGTAATTTTCTGTGTGTGTGTGTGTGTGTGTGTGTGTGTGTGTGTGTGTGTGTGTGTTTCATAGAGTTAAAGACACTGTAGATCAAGACCACAAATTGTACCAGTGTGCATGCTTTGTGTATGACCACACAGAACAAGCTCAATAACAAGGAATACCAATTTGTCTTTACATGTGCTATCAGTAATAATGTATGTGACCGAGCTGTAGGAGTTATATCGGAGGCCATTACAGCTCAATTGTGTTTTCGCACAGCAGGAAATCCTCTGTTTGGTTTAAATAAATTGTTTAGTTTGGGTTCTGTTTCATTGGGCATTACTGCACATTTAGATTACACACACTTTCACATCAGTAAAGACGGAAACTGAAGAGCGTCTGAATATTTATATCTTAAGAAAGACTTTTAGGGCTAATGGACCGGCAATAATGGTAAAGCTGAAACAAGAAGTTTGTTAATCTATAAATCGATCAACAAAGAGTTAATCTAAAACCATTTAGATAATTGATAAATAGAATATAATAGAAATGACTAGATCAACATCTTTTAAAGCAAAATGCCAAAAAGTCACCGGTACCAGTTTGACATTTTTAGACCGAACAATTAATCGGTTAATAGATAAAATAATTGTCAGAAGAATTAATAATGAATAAATAGTTACGGTCAATAACAATGATGTCATAAGTTCCCAGAGCCTAAGGTAACGTCTTCAGATGTCTTGTTTTGTCCACATCCAAAACCCAAATATATTCAATGTACAGTGATATAAAACAGAGGAAAAAAGCAATTCAGCACATTCTAGAGGATGGAAGCAGCAAATGATAAACAATTCATCCAGTCAAATCGTTGTTGATACATTTTTGTCTGTTGATTAATCGATAAATCAACTAATATTAAGATGTTTGCTTTCAATCGTGGATTTTAAAGGGCAGTGTATCAAACAACTTTCCAAAATATATTATTGATATGAATTATATATATATGAATGAAAGTGCTGGTGTTTGTGTATAGACGGTTTTGATTACAGTACATCATGTAGCCTGCACTGTGAGCTCTCATATGAAATAATTCTGCATTGTATCTGCAGGAAATATAATAAGATCAGTGTGATATTTGACCGGAAACATCCCATTGTTTTTTTCAGTTTTTCCAATTAAAATTATTGCAATCTATTTAATCGATCATTCATTGATTTCTCACTTCTTTTTTGTTTTACAGTTTGCAGATCCAACTCACTCATATTGAGAGAGAGAGAGAGAGCGAGAGAGAGAGAGAGAGAGAGAGAGAGAGAGAGAGAGAGAGTCTATCCAAATATTGCTTCCAGTCCGGTAAGTGTCATGAGTAGGCTTATCATCCAGCATAGGCATACATGAGTAGTCTATTCATTATTCATGTCATTGCAGTTGCCCTGTTATGATACAGTCCTATTTGGAGTGGGCTACCTGATTTGCTCAGCGCGTCCGTCAAAGCAGTGCGTGGCCCTGCGTCGGCTGGCTGTGCGCGTTCATAGGTCGGACCGAGAAGAATCGGAGGGGGAGCAGGCAAAGTGCGCGCCTACGAGACTGCGCGCCGCAAGGAGGGGGAGAGGTCCAGCTGCAAAAAAAATAGGAAGAAAAAATACGCCGTGACAATGGCAACATCAAGCATCTCGTAAAAGGTAGATAACAGGCGAGGGGGCGCCACGAATCGGGAGTTTGAGAGGCGACGGCCCCTGTTGGTCCTGAGAAAAGCGGCGATATTAGGACATGCTGGCTGCCCTATAGCGCGTTTCCTGGAATACGAATTCTTCCGTAATTGAAAATGGAGCGGCGGGGGAGAGGAGAGTCGCGCTGTCTCCATCATTGAGAGGCGCGTCCACCTGCTATTACTGGAGGCCCGGGCTGCTGCTGCTGCTGGTGGTGGTGGCGGGGAGGGTGGGGGGGGGGGGGACATGCAGGGGAAGTGTTTGCATTTCGGGGGAAAGACGCATCTCTGATACTGTCCAAAGCAGCTGAGAAGGATCCCATTGCGACGGGGGAAAAACGCAGTTTGGGCGCATACGCTCTGGAGGTAGGCAGTGAAACGTTATTATGCTGCTATTCAGCGTGCCGTGTGTATTTGAATAGGGAGCGAGCTATATTAGGTATGCACATGACAGCTTGATTTATACACACTGATATATATATATTCCTGCTTTGCCTGATTTGGTCTGATCGGACATTTTATTCAAAGGGAGAACACACCAAGCATGCGGTGTAGTAGCTGCCTGCCCTACCTCCTTGGGACAGCTGTCGTAGCCTAAATTCATTTGTCTCTGCTCCATCGATTACCTATTCCCTGCGAAAAATACCCCCACTTATTTAAAGCACAGGCACTGACCTATTCGCTTTAGGCTCAGAAATTCAACACAAATACAGATGCCACGTGTGGTTGTTCATATCAATGCCAGTTGCCTTGCACTGTTTGTATGTTTTGAAGACAAACGGTGGCCTGTGGACGTCATTTTGAATCAACGCTATGCATCCCGAGCAGTGCTGTCCCAAAATGAATAAGAAACGAATACAGAGGAATATTCTATAATCCAAACTAATGAATGATTCATGAATGGGCTATTGAACCCCAATGGGATAACACATCATCTTACAGCTAGGCCCCTCCACTGTGATAAGGTGAATAAATGATTCATAAACGGTTTATAAGCACAAATTCTTAAAATTGGCCTTAACACCATGATGGCAGAGCACACACAGGTGCACTAAGGCATGTGTGAATGCCTGCACTGTCGGGTCACTACATTAGTAGCTTACTGTGTCTGTGCTACGCTTTAAGGATGCCTCATGACAGATGTTTATTGGATGTCCCAGTCACACTGCGAGCCAGACAAGCCATGCCAGAGAATAATGAGCTGCAGCCCATAATAACAGCCACTGTGTGCTGTGGTTTTGTGGAGGTGTTAGAATCAGTTGTGAACTTTGTTTTAAATAGGGTTTTAATTGGATTAAATTTTAACGAGCTAGAAATTTCCCTGGCTGATGTTTATTGGAATGCCTTGTAAGATGGGATTTTCAAATAAGAACTTGGTAAATTTATTGCCACAATTAATGATCTGCACTGCACACAGTTATTGAACCCGACATGACTTGGTTTGATTTATGTTTTGAAACATTTATTAGAGTATTTGACAGGGTGTTTTACTTTTCAGCATACATTGGGTAAAAAAAGAAATGTAATGTTAAACTGATGGAGGCCAGAGGGCAGCCTGTCACTTCCCTCTCCTTCTCTAATGTGAAGACAGCAGTGGAAACCAGATGGAAGGCCATGCATTGATTGAGTCAAAGAGAGCCTATAAGAAGGCCAAATTGAGTTGACACGTTGATGTGGGTGTCATTAACATACATGATAATGTGTGTCGTCATTGGTAGAGGCTATACGTGACGTGTGGAACGGAGAGGGCCTCCTAGCTCTGGCCGCTTGGCCTTGTTTGAAGATCATAGATGCGGAAACTAACAGGAGCTATCATATCAAACTGTGTCTTCATTCTGTGATGTGCCACCAAGCTTGCCATGGAGGTTTTGGCTTAACAGCATTTGCCATTCACATCTCCTCCTGGTCAGCTCTCATTGCTTTCACTAAAGTGCCATTCTTCGTTCCGTTTCAAATTGGGTGAGAAATTGAGCCCAATGACACATTACACGATGGCTCTGTTCAACAGTAGCAAGGACAGCGCTGGAAGGTTTTCTGAAAATGTGTTTAAAATGCTATCCGAGCATTATGTTGCAGCAATAAAACCACCAGCTTGTGTACATAGTCTCTTATCTTCCCCTGCCCATGTGTGCTCTGTGGCTTCTCCTCTGCTTCAGCCTTAGGCACATGTGTTGGGCCTTTACTATCCCGTCTGTTGAATGGGAGAGATACATACATACATACATACAGAACGAACTGATCCTCATCAATCATCCTTTTTCTTACCAGTGGACATGTTAGTCATATATGAGGATCATGTTTCTGATGAATATTTTACACCTTGCATCTTCTAATCACTATTAGGCACGATAAAGTAAAAGGATAAAACAATGCAGTATCGCAAATGTTTATTTGTATGATAATTATTTAGTAATTAGGTATTGCCTGATAGATAGAAAGGGCTTTCCCTGCCTATGAAGCCCTGCTGTGTTTTTATGTCTGGAGCTCTGCAGTTTTCTCTGCACATTGTATCACTACTGTATGGAAACACCTTGGCTCTGTCCCAGTCTATGTAGAAGAATGCTGAACCCTTCGGAACTAACTGTATGTTTAAGCACACTGGGTTTACTGTATGTCAGGCCACTGTATGCAGAGGCCTGCTGCGTCGACCCTGGCCCTGCGTTAGGGCTGTGACATGCTGGCTGCGACCCAGCGGAGGCAGTCTTTCTCTGTGCTGCTGCCGTTGTTGAGTTCTGTAATTAAAGGCAGAGGTAAGTCCAGGGGAGAAGGCTGGGCTCTGATTGCTTTTCATGGCCGCAAGGACTGAGCTGCAGCGTGTCCTGAGGGACTGAGGCGCTGCTGAGCTCTTTGCTGCCTGCTCTGCCCCCCAGACGGGAGCTGTTCCAGGAAGACACACACATTGGTACTCACATGCTGCTGGCAGACTCAGGCACACACAGTAAACATACTCAAACACATCCTGCCGCACACACATACACAGTGGCTGAGAGAAGCAAACATTACATCTGTAGCTGACAGGCAAACTGCACTAATCTACATTAAAGGGGCGCTATGCCGTTTTGGCCATTTCTTCGCTGTTTTCTCACTTTTTGCTCACAGGTTTCTCTATAGAGCTCCCTCTACAGCTTCGGAATAGATATTTGGCAGCTCCTATGTTTACTTGTGTCTGACTCCTCACTCGGTCAGTCTGCCGTTTCCTCTTTCTCTGTTCCTCCGACAATGCTTTCCTAGCTTTCTGCTTCCTTTTTGCCAGCTCAGCCATGAAGATAGTGTTAAAAACTCCATCGCTACCTTGTTAGCCGGTTCCTGAATGGGCGTATGTGTGCAGTGCCGTGAAGCAATTTGTTACATCACGAGACTTGATATCACACTGATACTTCCTGACGCTGAGGTGCTCACAGGTGCTAGGGGGGAGCGAGACGACCAGCATTCAACTCGAAAAAAGACATATAACCATTCCAATACTCCGAAGCTGTTCAGTTAAGGTAAATTAAGCTTAAAAAAAACTGCATAGTTCCCCTTTAAAGAATGCCCCGTTTTAGAAAATATGTGTCAGTATAAGGCGTGAGGCACTGAGGCAAAACTGTTACAGCTCAGTCATGTAATGAATTAAAAACAGCGCAATCAGAAATACATTAGGATCTCTCCCTCGATTGGTTGCTGGTCGGCATTGACAGAGCAGTTGATGTGTGATAGGGCTGAGTGTAGTGTGAGCAGAGGCTGCCTGTGGTTGTCTTGGCCCAGCGCTCTGCAGGAGGAGCTGTGCCTCCTCCCCACCCACCCTCCCTCCCTCCATAGCAGCAGCCAAACCAATGATGGCTGCTCTGCACTCTGAGGGCCTGGCAAACATAGACATGCTCACATATAGGATCTGGGGAGCCCCCAGCACTTTTAGGGGAAAAATGGCCTCAGCGCTCCCCTCTCGTCTTTCTCTGGATTCATTCATGACAGCTTTCTGGTTAAAGTACACTGAGGGTTTAAACCATCACTTGCCTTACAAGTCCTATCAGAGAGATTCCCGTGGAAGGCGTAAGTAAGAGTACTTTGAGGATAAGAGGTTTAAAAAAAAACGAGAGAGAGGAAAGCAGTTGGATGCAATTTAAATTCCAAGTCCAGCCACGTTTTTGCACCGTGTTCATGAATTAGTTCTGCCAGGATAATTAAAGTAATGCATCAGGATTTCTGCCATTAACAAATAAAAGTCCAATTAAACTGGGATCTATTAAACCACTTTCCGTGTTGTCTACTTGATCTCAATACGTAGGCTGGTGGCCACTGGGACCATAAGCATGCAGGCTTGATGTTCATAGCTCATTTCCTGCTTCCATATCAGACCCTTATATTGCAGATGGATAGTTAATGTGAAATTTCCCCTGTTCTGCTTGCACTCTCCCGGGCCCCCTTGTATTTCAACTCATGGGATTCTTGAAACAGATAGTGAGATGTGATGCTGGGAAATTTGAGAAGTAGCCAAAAGAGGTGGGTATTTAATGCAGTGGACACAGGTGCACTGACATGAATGGTGTGAAAGCGACATATTCACAACATGACTCGGAAGGGAGGAGGCTATATGACAGGGCTGGATTTTAATTGGTTTAACACAGTGTGTTACCATGTATTGTTCCCTTTGTAATGGCACACACAGTGGCAAAAACAGCTCTGTTTTTTGTTATATAATAACACTAATAGTTTCATTGCCCCTTGTATAATTTGAACATGTTCTTCTTTTTTTTCGTTATATTTATTCCTCATTTTGGAGCCAGAGGAGCCACATATCCATGTTACGAGAGATGTGTATACTGTCAGTGTCATGCATGCTGGAATAATAAGCCACCTTCATTAGCCTTATCTTTGATTTGGTGGATGGAAAAGGGGTTGATGATGAGAAGAGAGCAAAACATACGATAGGGTGTACTGTGAGAGAGGGAGCTGCAGGGAGGGGGGGGGGGGGGGACATGGGGGGAAGATTAGAGAAAGAGCTGGACAGACAGAGGGAGAGGGGATAGAGAAAAGGGAGAGACATAGTTACTGTTGGTGGTGGGGGTTCAGGGTGCATCCTCCCAGCACAGCCAGTTGGAATGAACAAATGTCCGTGAGACAGACAGTGTTGTCTAATGGGAGAGAAGCTCGCTGTGCCCTGGATGTTTCCCTGCACCTTTCATTTTCTAAATGCTGTTTTGTCTGTTCACCACTTACCAAGACACCAGTGCCTCAGAAAGGAACCACGCTTTATTTGCTGCTGTACATAATTACCAGCCATTCAAGACAGGCTTGTTTGCTACTCTAAACGATGTTGTGAATTTATGTACAAATAAGAGACAGGCTATATTTTGCTGTGAATCTTTTCACAGCGTACAAGTTGAGTGTAGTGTTTGAAATTTATGGCATCGGCAGCGTTCGGTCTGAGATTCACTGTAATTCATTTCACTTTAATTGTGCTGCTGTTTGTGGAGACTGCGCCATTTGTGCCCTAATCAAACATTAGTGATAATTGAATTGAATAGCTATTTTATCATACCACAACAGACAGTTGATGTAGAGAGCAGAATGACAAAAGCCTGTTGAACAGATGCAAGTCTTCTTGTCAGATACAGTCAACTGACGAATGTGGCGCTTTACTTTCCATTTACCATAGCACGCCGGAGGCAAAACCCAATCCATGCCAGCACATCTACGCAGAAGTCAAATGAGAAATGTTGTTGAATATCTTAACACAGAAAATGTGAATTGAATTGCATACATGAATTTCAAGTTGGATTTGACCCTGATCTGTTGGATGATGTTGCTGATGGTAAAACAGCATGACTGCTATTCTACTACGGGTAATAATTATAATCATTCACAGCTAGTGGTCCTTGTCACAGGAGTGAGGCACAATGGAAATAATAATTAGGACTTCTCATTTCAGATGCATCGCAGAAGGGTGTATGAAGTGTGTACTGTGGCTCTTTGACTTCTAGGATGTACAGCTGTGTGTATACTTGCTTGCTTCCCTGTGTGTGTTAGCTGCAGCACGCCCCAGTGAGAATTTTTGCTGGCTCGGGATTTTCTTCAGCTTTGTGACTCCTGTTATTTCTCACTTTCACACACGCAAATGTTTTACATTATGACAGTGACCCGGACTCTTTGCTGTCACACACAAATAGCCAATTGTAGCATTAAGATACACAAAGGGCTAGTAAGCCTGCTTCACATTCATTCTCAGTGACGTACTAAAGCTCTGTCCTGTGCAAACAGACATTTTTCAACTCACCAGTGTGCTCTTCTAACCCATTTCCCCAAGTCCTCATTCAGCGACACTGTCAGAATACAGCCCACATATATCACAGTTGAGCCAGTAAAAATGCTCTTCAGAAAGAGTCAAATATGCATCTCAGCATAGCCGGCGCTGATAAAAGAGCTAATTCATCATTTAGTCACACAAAGCCTCAGAGAGTCTTATTTTGTATACTGAGATCTGGAATATTGCTGAATAATTTCCACGCTTTCTGTGTTATACCATTTTTGGTAGTATTTAGCTTTGTTTTTGAATGTAGTACAACATTTATTTTTCAATATATGTACGTAATGTATCATTTTATTAGATATTTTCATTTCAAATGTTTGCATGTTTTGCAGAAAAACAAAAAAAGGATTCCCAGCTATTATGGTTTGGGCTGGGTATAGAGCCTTTTAGTTCATTTTTTATTTTATTTTTTTAACTTTTTGAGTACTGATTTAGCTGTGAGGTATTAAAGGCTAGTACTGAATGCTTTGTCAGATCCTTTGTGTTGTTTAACTAACTTATTGTCATGTATTCCCTGATTAGAATCATACTCATGCTCATTTTAGACTGTATTTCATTGAAGGAAAGTTCTTGTTTGGTTGTTTTGTGTTAAGACGAGGGCTGAAACGATTAGTCAATTAATTGCTTAGTCAACTGACAGAAAAATATATTTTTTTCAAGCTAAATTGCCAAATATTCCCAAGTTTCAACATCTAAATTGCGAGCATCAGCAGATAAATCGATAATGAAAATAATCATTCATGTTAGTCCTAGTAAAGACAAACCTAACTTTTTATATTTCTCAAAGTAAAGTAGTGACAAATATCATAAATAAACTTTGGTATTGGTCCCAAACCTCAGGTCAAAAGTAAACACTCCTTAACATGTGCTGCCTACAGTATGAATATGGAGCAGAAAGTACATCTTTGCCACTTATCCGTAGTGTCCAGTAATCTCCCCTACAGTGTGAGCATTTCTCTTGCTGTTTCTATAATACAGCGATGTTTCTGTCACTATGGGCTAAATACTTTGGGAGAATGACAACAGCAGGTATTTTCCTTTTATATTCAAATGGCGCTGTGTGTAACCTGTTCCTTTGATATCTGTCTCAGAGGTGTGTATATATGCTTGCGTATCAGCACGCCTTTTTACCTTTTGTGTGCACTATTTGGGATTTGCTTATGGTTTATTTATGCAGTTAATTCCATTGAGAGAAATACTTTGTCAGGGGAGAGCCAGTGTACAGTCTGCATGCATACTTTATAGTCATATGATATAATAGGTTTTAAAACTCACTATCAAAGATGTATGCTGCTGCAGTGTTTTGGCTCCAGTGATGAGGCCTCTAGAGAGAGGTGGGGTAAGGTATCTATGTGCATAGTGTGTGTGTGTGTGTGTGTGTGTGTGTGTGTGTGTGTGTGTGTGTGTGTGTGTCTGTTTGTATAAATTATCTGTTTAAGTGACAGCCAGTGCTTACAGAAGCCCTCTGTGCTGACTGTTAATCCCGAGGTGCATCGAGTCTACCTGGACATAGTGAACTGCCAGAAAATTAGCAATAACAAACACTCGTCTGTCTCTCCCTATCTCTTGTACTCTTACAAATCTGCCTACAACTGCTGAGCCTCCACGGTGAATGCAGTGACAGCCTGCCAACCGGTTAAAAATATGAATGTGTACATACGCATGTGCACATGCTTATTTGGCCCTATGAGCTTTTATGTGGGCATGGAAGTTTGTTTTTGTGTATGCATGAGTAAGTCTGCATTCATATAATGATAAGATGTTTTTTTCATCTTGCACTGTAGCCTACAAAAATGATAACGACCGAACACTGTTATTTGGATAACACAATGTGCGTGCAAGGAACACATATTTAGAGGACAAAGGCTCCATTGTCAAGAGAAAAGTAAAGAAAAACTGTAACAATTTACACTTTGACTTTATCTCTTGGGGCTTTAGGAAATGTTAATTTAAGTTCCCATTATAAAATGTATTTAAATCAGACTACGAACTAATTCCATTATTCTTGGAGGCAGCTGGGGTTTCTGTATCCGTCGAGACGGTTTGCTGCTCCCTCCTGAGACCTGGAGCTTTTCCCATCACTTTTAAAATCAATTACCTTTCTACCTCCCTCGCCTCTCCAACTCTTTCTAAGTACTCTCCTCTTATTCTTCATTAGAAAACCCACCACTTCACCTATAGCTCACTATGAACACCTCAACCGGAACTCTGTATTAAGTGTTCATGGCACATGTGAGTGCCTCTCTCTCATTTATTAATGTGTCTTACATATAGCTAGTTGGCCTGCGCAGGTTCTCTTTTTCGCAGCATCTAGACAATGTCGCTGCCTCAGATTTAAATAAGAAGACAATCTGTGTCTGGGTAAGACCTGTTAGCCCTATGTGACACAACAAAGACTCTGCTGTACTGCTGCTGAGGAGCGGCTGCAGCCCCTGGGAGAGATCATGTTATTCTCCCTCATGCGCCATCTCACAAACATCTCACCGCACTAACTGAGGGGAATAAGCATGGATGGGCTTGACGGCTGCTTCCTATTTTAGTCATCGGCAGGTAGGCGGATGAGTTGAACTGCGGAGGATCTCTGTGCAGCAAAGTCTTTGTCTAATTAGTTTGTCTAATTATGTCTTTGTGCTGGAAATTTCTCAAATTAGTGGTATCGTGCAGAATGTGAGCATGCTCATTATGGTTGTCATGAGAATTGTTGCGGTGGTTGGAGAAGAGAAGAGAAAGGGAGAGGGAGAGGAGTGTCACTGGAACCAAAAGCTCTCCACGGTCCAAATCCCTTTATCAAATACAAATATCTTGTAACAGGAGATGTAGCGCCCAGCTTCGTCCCAGGAATTCACAGGGAAAATGTTACTTTTGCCTGTGAAACACTCAGCACCCCCTCCCTTCCCCCCTGTGCAGGGGGGTGCACCTATTTGTGGCAGACCACAAAAAGGTCCCCTTTGATTTTCCCGCCCTGTGCGTCAGCTGCAAGAGCGTCACAGCATTAGGGATGTAAGTGTCTCACATGGAGACACTTTTTGATTTTCCCTCCTTGTGAGGTGCCAGAGCATCAAGGATGAAGCCCCCCCGTCATCACCCATGACTGTGAGCTTCTTCTCCTGGCCACCAAGTGAGGACAAGCCTGCCGGATCGCTTGCCATTTCCCTCTCTCCACCTCCACTTCTCCTCTTTCTTCCCCTTCCTAACTCTCTCCGTCCTTGTCCTCATTGCTTCCCCACCATCCCTCTTTCCTTTTCTCTCTCTCTCTCTCTCTCTCTCTCTCTCTCTCTCTCTCTCTCTCTCTCTCATTCTCCCCTTCCTTCTATCGCTCTCCCTCTCCTTCCCCCACTGCTGGGCCTACAGTAATTGGTATTCCGAGTGGCAGCTGGGATCCATACAAACACAGCAGACAGAGGGAGAGAGCGAGCAAGCAAGGCAGAGTGTGTGTGTGTGTGTGTGTGTGTGTGTGTGTGTGTGTGTGTGTGTGTGTGTGTGTGAAAGGGAGGGGGGGAGAGAGAGAGAGAGAGAGAGAGAGAGAGAGAGAGAGAGAGAGAGAGACATGGAGGCAGAGAGAAAGAGAAAGCCAGCAAGTCAATACGCTGGTTCATTAGAGCACTGAGTCACAGTGGCCGCTGCCTCGTTTGTTTGTGTTTGTCCAATACTCTGTCTTAAGCAGAGCCCCCCGCCTCTGTCCGCTCACACTGGCAAACCTCACAGCAACACACCCCAGACTGCCTGGCCGCCTGTGATATGGGCTTTTCTGTTCCTGTGACATTCTGACATACTGGCTTACGAAATTATTACCGAATCAATAGCTCTAAATTAAGCGAAGCGAGGCCTTTTCTCATGATTCTCACCAATACCAGTCCAAGTTCATGCTTAGAACAGGGAAAATATGGAAAAAAAAAATATATATATATACATGCAGTATATACTTGCTCTGTTATTCAATAATCATGCTGTGATTGAGATTTTCCATGACATTGATATGATATTTGTGACTGGATTAACCAAAGTGTTGATGACACACGTGGCTGCAAAACAAATAGCAGGTCTGATTATGGCGCCGGATCTAAAGAAGACAGGCCAGTTCTCTGAAATGGAATTTAGAGACGAGAAAGAAAAAAACTGAGTGGCTCCATTAGGAAACAAAAATAGGATTCTGCAGTTACTGAATATATGAGAGTGGATGTTCCAAAAAACAAGAGGAAGGAGTGTTCTCTGGTCACTGCAAGCTGAGAGCAGACCACTTGTCAGGATATTGAAAGAGAGAGAGAGGCAGGTTAAGAGAAAGGGCTGCAATGACCTGTTCCTCTCTTCAAGGCCTGTTTATTTTGGAGGATATAGTTATATGAGGGTGGCTGTTTGGTTGTCTGGCCGGGGCATCTGGCTCCCAGGGCCCTCATGGTGCATAGTGACCTCTCATTACCACTGCTTGAGGGAGCGTGAAACGGAAGAGATCACTCCAAAGGGCAGCTGTGTAGATGCGCCTAACCTTTTAAACCATTGGAATACGTCAACCATACAAATAACTCATTAACCTTATCCATTTAAATGAAAAGCTCCTACTTTTATTCCACACCCCCTTCTTCTCTCCAGTATTAGATTTGTTTAATTGGCCTTTGCACACGGTGAAAATGGCAAGTCCCTTTGCAATGTGGTGTGGTCAAGGCAAGCCATACAGGAGGTCGATGGGGATTTGGCCCCCTTTGGCTCCGACAATAAACGAAGTTGGTTTAAGATTTGGAGGAGAGGGGAAAAAAATGGAGGGTGGTGAAATTGGTAGTATGTTAGCATGTGTGTGAGTGTTGTTTAGGAAGTGGCCTCTGGCTCCGTCCAGCAGCACAGGAGGGCATTGATTGGAGGAGCTCAATAGCTCAGGCCTTTTAATCACCTCGCTCAGAGGCTGCATTGTCCCACAGGCCCGGAGAATAAGCGCTACTAATACCCCTGTGCATATGCACACAGCTACTGGCTCCCAGGCTTCTGCAGCCCCACACAGACCTACACAGCAACTAATCAATAGACCTGATTACCAACTGGGAGGCTGAGCGGGCTTTGTTCTCATTTGTCCACAGAAAAGCTTGCCCCCCCCCCTTTCCAAACATCTTGCAAACTTCTCCCTCGTTCAGACACAATATGGTGTCCTTTAAAGACCAAAACTGTGATGTTTCTGTTATTCTGATGAATAATGTGACCTGCTGCACCGGGGGTTGGATCTGTCGGTGTCAACAGACCTAAATGCTTGTTCTCCGAGTCTAGAATGATGTGCTGTTCTGACCCAGTTGTAAAGAAAACATGTAGACTAACACATCAGGTTTCTAAAAATGGCATTTCTCTCACTCTCACTCTGTGCTTTGCACTCTGTGTCTTCTCTCTCTCCCTCCTTCAATCTGTCTCTCTGCCTTCTTGGCTGTCATATCTCTTTATACCGTTTAGAAATGCTGTACATTGTGTTACAGGGTTGTGACTGATAGCCTGCCAATTTCAGCTGTGGCACATCAGAGAGGCTAACCCCCCCCACCCCCACCCCCAACACACATTAAAACCGTGAAAGTGTGCTCCTTTCACTGCTCTCCCTGTCTCCATACCGCCTGATTAAGTGTTTCACAGAAAAGCTGGGTTTTAATTTATTATTGGTGAAGTCCACTGGAAACACGGTGGAACTAAATGGCAACATGCAAGCTTGTCTTGACGCAGGAAAACACAGAAACTCCCTCCCGGCGTGGTTTGAGTGTTGTAGATGTGCTGCAGCTTTACACAAGCAATAGACAATAATTATTGTTCTCTCTCATCAGAGATTCTGAGGCCATTAATATTTCCTTCCGTGTAGCCTATCAATAAGCCTCTAAGCCGGGTTTCAAAATCTAATAACGTCAATGACTTTAAAAGGGAAAACAAATATCAAAGGAAGGCGTATTAGCAACCAGAGATGGCGTTTGAATATTAAGATTTGAGTTTGCAGAGTGGGGCTCTTGTTGTGTCCCATGCCCTCTTCATTATTACTCCCCAACACATGCAAACACATTGTGCACACACACACTCTTTCTCTGACTGACGCCTCTCTCCGCCTTGTCTCTCTCTGGCCTTTTTCTGTCTGCCCTCCCTTTCTCATCCCCCTCTTTTTCTCTGTGTATCTCCTTTCTTCTCCTTCTGTCCTCTGCCACCCTCCTCCCTCCCCCCCCCCACCTCCCCCCCGTCCTTTGGTTTTGAAGCCAAGTAAAGGAGTCGCCTTCTGAAGCAACAGGGAAATAATTTGTGGCGCAGAGAACAAAGGGAAATCTTCACTGTGAGAGTAATGGAATGGATTATGTGATGTGGAGGGAAATTTTCGACTCATTTTGATAAACAAAATACTTATAAAAGGTGATTTAAAGAGAAAAATAATAAGAGTGTGATATGTGATAAAATGTATCCCTCTCTTAGGATCATGATTATTAGATTTAAAGAAATATATTTTACAAAACAAATCCCTAGTGTGTTTAACTATTTATCAGCTGCTTATTATTTATAACTCTGCTGTGTCTTTGACATTGTTATTGTATAGTGGTGGGGCTTGAAGTGTTGTAAAAGTTGGCAAATTGCAGCTACTGCAATTTCAGGACTAAAATACTGTTTTAAAAAGGCCATGTACAATCCATTATGGTCACATATTGACTGGAAATTTGTCAAAGCCCTTGAAAGACCTCCATGCTCATTTATTGAGCTGTTATCAATGAGCTGCTTTTGTCTTGGCTCAGGAGACTGGGGACGTATTAGCAGGATATTTATTGTGCTAGAAAAGAAGACGCCGTGGATCTTTTCACTGAACATTACTCGCTAGTTTCTGTAACAAATGTTTTATTACTTGATGTCTCAAACTGTGAAGATTTCTTGTGGCTCCTTATCTCATGATGTTATTTTATTTTTTCACCAATGACTATTGACGCGATGGAGCCAACGAGAGCTTCATAGTTTAGCCAGATGCCTTTTTTATGCACTCAACAGTGTTTGTTCTTAGAAATACAATCAAGAAACTCAAGAAACTGAGCTCCTTTTTTTAATTAAAAGAAATAAATGTTACAATAGAAATATGGCTTCATCACTCATTAGTGAATCTTCTACATTCCAGATTCTTGGAGTAACCTGAAAGTGCGTCATTAACTTTTGCAACTATTTCCAAAGAAAGTGAAACTGATGCATTCAATGCTGATGCGCTTATGATGCATTCAATGACCCCTTTCAGTTAGCTTTCTATTAGCTGCTGCAAATCTACTGATAATGGCTGACTAGTTTTCATTGAAGTGTTTCTTGACACAACTGGACACACTGTTGAACGTCCTGATAAAAGTGAAAGTGATTTAACCAGCAGTCAGTCTGTTTTTTGCCTCACAACCTTGCACAGGACAAGAACAGATAGCTGAAAAGATTGTTGTTATTGCTAACATGTTAGCAAACAAATACTTATTCTCACATCCACACACTGAAGCAACGTTAGCATTCATTTGGAGTGGTGTTTTTGTTCACCTCACCTGTAAGTCTGATATTAAGTCTCCTGTTAGGTCCTTTTGTATCAACTCCTGAGACAAATGGCATTGATTCAGCTGCTAGATGTTAACACTTTGTCTGTTGTCTGGTGGTGCTGGGAAGGTGCTAAATCATACAGTGTTTTATCAGAGCTTTTTAGCTTAAATGATGTTGCTAGGTGTGTATTTGACCTTTGGAGAGAGCCAGGCTAGCTGTTTCTCCCTGCTTCTAGTGTTTTTGCTAAGCTAAGCTAACTGCCTCCTGGCTCCTTAACAAACAGAGAGAGAGAGAGATAACTGCTGACTCCTCGCTCGGTCAGTCTGCCGTTTCCTCTTTCTCTGTTCCTCCAACAATGCTTTCCTAGCTTTCTGCATCTTTTTGCCAGCTCAGCCATGACGATAGTGTTAAAAAACTCCATTGCTACCTTGTTCTTATAGCTTGCCGGTTCCTGTATGTGTGCAGTGCCGTGAAGCAATTCGTGACATCGCGAGACCTGATATCACACGATACTTCCTGACGCTGAGTTGCAAGGGTGGTTTTTCTGCTTACAGACGCTAGTGGGGAAGCAAGACGACCACCATTCAAGTCATATTATCATTCCAATGACTCCGAAGCTGTTCAGTTAAGGTAAATTAAGCTAAAAAAACTGCATAGTTCCCCTTTAAAGCATGTTGTAATTCAGCATACGAAGATTGAAATTGGTTGATATTTCAGAAATTATATTGGGAACTAAAAACATTTTATCCAAGAAAATCAAACAGATTATTTTTTGAAAGTGAGTTATGTATGCTAGCTACACAATATATAAAGACGTTTCATTAAAAGTTGCAAAATACCTAAAAGGTAATAATGGATCTGCATCTGTGACATTATCATAGTTAGAGAACAAAATAGCACTTGCTTTTAACACTGACCTCGAATAGCAGAAAATGAAATCGATCAAAATCAAATTTGCAGTCCATGAGTGTGTGAGTGTGTTGAAGTGGTATTAACCAAACCAATATGACCCCCACAGATAAGCTATATTAATGTGAGTTATTTCATGTTATTAAAGTAAAAATCCCACTTATTAAAACTCAAAATGAAATGCTAATCAGACAGACGTGGGATGATTTGTGCAGCTAACTTCAGGCCGCAAAGCGGAGAGAGCCTGTGTAATCCGTGTAGCAGCAGCCTGTCCTGCATTGCTCCTGCAGCTTCCTTCGCCTTTGACACTGGCTTTCACAAAGCTGATAGAGGTGGTGTGGGGGGGCTAGCTGCTTGAGTCACAGTGTTAGTCATCCGTATTTCTCATCCATCAACATAGTTGTCAGGGGAAACAGACCTTACATTATAACAACTTTACTGTCCTTTTGTCACCAATGATTACACCGGATTGTTTACAACCAAACAAAAGTGAGCCATCCTTAAAATACAAGCTTGTATTTGTTGCATTTAGCACTTGCATACTTAGACAATTACATTCATCCTGAAAAATATCTTTAGAACAATTAATACATAATATTAAATCCATTGAGACCAAATACAATGCGTGTTTACGCCTTCAGTTTGGTTTAACTCTGCATTGTAGTGTGTAAGATGTGAGTTTTTCTTGATTTTGGTGCAATCAATGATAAACAGTAATTGCATTAGTGTCTAGTACTCGATGCAGACACTTGAAACACTTCTGCAGTAGCAAAGAAATTCAATGTAGCTTTCAGCTGTTTGTTTTTTCTGCATTGCTGTTCCACACAGATGTCTTTGTAAAAGATTTTTTAAGCATGACCACAATCATTCCCTAACCTTAACCATGTGTTTATCATTGTAACCATGACGACAAAGGTCCTCTAATCTTCATGTAACGATTATTTGAATGGCTTTTATTGCCTTCATTAGAGCAGCTTAAGAATGACAGGTAAGGGGGGTGAGCTAGAGGTTGCCCTTTGTCAAAGTGTTTTAACCCAAACCACGATCTTTCCCTAAACCTAACTGAAATTGTGTTTGTCTAAACTTAACCAAACCTCACTCATATTGTTATTGCATCATAAAACTGATTTCTGAACCCTGATTTGGAACCGTTTTCGGAAGGAACAGACAAATTATGTTGTCCTGTCAATAACAACACTTTATTACAACATATTTTGTTAATAATAAAGTTAATTTGAAGAACACGTTTGACATAACAGAGATGAGATTCTTGATATATGAAGCATTGAAGCATTTTGTAGCCGTCCTGTGAAAATGGTGTATCTCCAAATTTTGTGACTTTGAATTTTATCATTAAATGTGCCTTTATGGGATGATGAATTTCACCTACCTTTTATGTTTTATAAACCATTTAAAAACCGATTAGACTATCTGAAAAAAAACAACAAAAAAAACCCTACCTTTCATGGGATACAGGGCTGTTTTTCTTGTCTCAGGAGAGGTTGATGTTTTCACACCTACTAGAACAGCATGATGTGACCAGTAATGATACTGGGCATAAATGTAATGTTATTTTTCTGAAAGAAATATCATTTTGTGAAATCTTTGGCATCTATTAATACAATTGCATATGTTGTGGCTTGGAAAATGAACTGTAATAGTGAAAAATCAATAATTTGCTTCCTTGTTTGTAAATTTAATTTATGTAAAAGCGACCTGAAGTGTTTTGGATCTGGTTAGTCTTATTGCTGCATCGTCATCCATTCATTAAAGCTGCAAAAGCACACAATATGTCCTCTTTTTTGCCTTTTGATATTAGACACTAAGTTGTCATAGCAGGGGTCAGGAGGTCAAGCTGATCATGTCCTAAAGATGCCACAGGAGCATTCAGGAGCTGTCATTTTCTCCACATCTCTTTTAACATCTCTGAGCACAAGGAGAGAGGATGTAAAGTAGGAGGCTGACCATGCATACAGCCATTAATCACAGGCCCACAGGTAGTAAACACTCTTTGATGGTCATTAGAAAACAGTTCTATTACAGAGGTTACTGTGTCTAGCGGTTAACCTTCTCCTCTTTGATGTATAGCGACGTGGGTTTTTAGAGCAGGAGGAGGGGGAAGCATCCTCACCTAGACTGGAATGTCCCCCTTCAGCAGCTTTTGAATCATTGTGCAATCATAGTGCAACCTTTTGTTTCCTTCCCCCAATGCTCCTCCTGCTACCCCCCCACACCCCCCTCATTCCCTTCCTCCCTTTTTTTCACCCTCCCTGTCATCTGAAATGTGCCCTGCATAAGTGGAGGCAGCTGCTTAAGTGCTGAGAGAGGCAAGAGAAGGGGAGAGTGGAAGTGGAAGGAGGGAGGTAAGGGCCGAAGAGAGAGAAGAGAGAGTCTGACTCACAGTTAGCTTTGCTTTCCCTCCCTGAATGCTGCAGCATCTACTCCTCCCATTGCACTCAAGGTCTCTCTCTCTTTCTCTCTCTTCACACACACACACACACACACACACACACACACACACACACACACACACACACACACACACACAGGGGCACTGAAAAACACACACACACACACACACACACACACACACACACACACACATGCACTCATTTATGCACACTTTTGCAAGCAGAAATAAGCTGGGTTCAGTATGTTACTTGAGGTTTCTGTTTTGTTTAAAATAATTTTATATCGTGCCGCCTTGGTGCATTATTGACTTGAGAGGCTTTATTGTCGTCTTGTTTTTTGTTATGAAATTTTAATGCGGACCCTCATAATTAGGGTGGCTGTATTTGATGCAGCTACCAGCCTTAACTCTTGCTGTTGTGCTTCAGTGTTGGTGGTGGTATACGCAGGGCTACTGATGCAATACAATAAATAACACGGTTAGAATAGTGACAATTCTCTCTGTCAACAACATGTCAGATGAAATGTCTCTGGAGCTGAAGGGCAATTTGTCGAGGGTTTGTGCCTGTGTCTTTAGTGCTCTGTGGCAGTGAGCTACATAGCTAAAAGCACACTCCCCTGCAGTGGAATTACATAGTGGCGATGATGCCAGCAAAAGCCTAGAGCTTTTATCAGCTGTCATTCAAACAGGAGAGGCTGTGTACTAGGCAGCAAGGCCACCGGGCATGGCGCAGGACAAAAGCCTAATACTGGGCTGTAATTGTTGGGGAGAAGGGAATCTAACAAGGTCAGGGAGGCGTTGTGGTGAAGTTGATGCACTCTTCCAATGACAAAACCACACTGTTGCCTTGAAGGAGAAAGCTCAGTTGTTTGATAGTGCATTTAATACATTCAATGTATTTTGAGCTCTGTGAATAGATCAAATTATATATTATATGTCCTGATTTAAACAGGGCAGGGTGATTTTCAATAATAAAACTGACAGCTATGTGTAAAACATAAAAAATGAATACCTCAATACGATACAGTAAATATTTACTCAACTCAACTTTATCTATATAACATCTTTCGTACAATCATGCAGCACAAAGTGCTTCAGTATAGTAACTAATGCTCTGTCTTGACAGGTATACTTCAATACCTAAAATTCTAATTGTTATTTTCACTTTTTAGTCAATTAATCGATTAGTCAACAATAGGAAATTAATCAGCAACAATTTTGGTGATTGATAAATTCTCATGTTTTAAGCAAAAATACCAAAATCTCACTGGTTTCAGCATCTTATAACTTCTATCAGGACACCCTGATTATGATAATTAACTTAATACCCTTTAGGTTTTTACTGTTGGGCTTTAAAACATTGTAATCAGCCTGGTCTCACTGTTTACTGACAATTTATCAATTAATCAAGAAAATAATAGTCAGAATATTTTTATTTCTAGCCTCAGTGCATCATATTTGTTTTATGTGTGTTATTATCTGTAAAATGAATATCAGCTACTTTGTGGATGAGGAGAGTTTCAATCAATGTGCTGTAGGAAAAACACAGGTTGTGTGATGCTTTATAGCTGCAAAATCATATATTGAATTTGTTGTTTACATCAGCAGCATCAGTGAGTTTGACTCTAACAGGTTTCCTGTCGTGTTGCAGCACTTGTCTGCAGGTTGCTGGAGGACAGAGAGGAGTTAGATAATGTCACATCATGTCAAGTCACTGCGTCAGATGTGTACAAATTCTTTTTATTGGTCTTGGTCACAAACCAATTTATTGAAGAGCTCAGTCAATCTGACATTTACAGTAGATTTTACAGAGTTTTCAGTACTGTAATTCTTGTCCATGAACCTGTTTAGAGGTTTTATACACTGTTCCACACAGAAACTCCTCCAGCTTGCTGATATCCCTGGTCGTCACTTTTCACGTCAGTAGCTGGAGTTCCATAAATACCACAAGTCAACCTGATAATCATACCACTTTGTCAATATACTGAATTAAGGGTGGCTGCTGCAAAGTTTACACTACAAATTGAACACTGTGTGGAGTAAAGTGTGACTTATATTCTACGTTAAGTCTACGGCGTGGCGACGTACGTAGTAGAGGATATAAATTGAGGAAAGCAGAATTTATTATTAAGTCACCATTCATTTATTTAGTATACATTCTGTAGTGGCTGCCCACTGCTCCTAATGCTTACAATTGGGTTAAATGCAGAGATCAGATTTCACTATGTTGTGCTGTGTATGGTTGTATGTGACAATACATTTGATTTGATGATCTAATAATTCTGTATTATTATCATTATGTGCTTGAAACCCATGTTAATACTTTAAAACCAAAGCCAAGCAGTGATAAACCTAGTTTGGGAGCAACATCATGGATGTTTGGACTGACGGCCAATGTGGGTTTATACCAGGTCAATGTATTGCTTCAACTGGTGCATGTACTGTTGAGTCATTGCACTACTGCAACAATAGAAAACTGTGGTTATACACCCACAAGTCTTGCATTGCCAGACCTCATCTCCACAGCGCTGTGGAGTAACGTCTGGCTACACCACAGATACATTCCAGGATAGTAGAAAAAAGAAAGCGTCACATGAAATATTAAATGAAGCTAACTGTCCACAAAATAGTAGTGTGAGCTATTTAAATTAGCTGGATACATGGTTAAACGTAAGTTGCTGTTCCTAATGTATCGCCGTGTGTACTTTGTCCATAGCAATCCCACCAATCGGTCCCAAAACGTCCCAGTTAGATAGTGCCGTAAACATATTTTTTGTAAATCTTTACAATTATTCCCTGAAAGAACCAAGCAGGCATTTTCAGCGTGCTTGCTAGCGTGAAGTTTGTTGTTGTTTCCCGAAGCGAAGGGATCTTAAGAACGACAACACACACAGAGTGGAAAATAAGGGACAAAGCCTGACGTCTGATGTCATCTGATGATCCTGGAAATGTACCTCTGTTGATCCAGACTGTACACCCACTGAATGTTGAGCGTTGAGCTAAAACATCTATACATGAAAAATATGAATGAATAATTTGACTTTATTAAGCTCATGATTTTTTTTAGGCTAGAGGTGAATTTAAATTGACATGCTAACATTAACATTGATGTTTCGACCTGAGATGATTAGGGTCAAGGTTTCTGACTTTGCGACATCAAATTAAGACACACTCAACGTCTGTGGGATATTATTAATATTATGGATGTATTTCCTCTCTTCGTTGCCTCATAAATATTCATGATCAGGGAGCGGGCCTACAGGTCAGTGTGAGCTGTAAGGTTCCTCTGTCAGATCGTTTAGAAAGAAAATCCATGAAGCAGATAGAGAAAATTGTAAATATTCAATTATTTAAAAAAAATTAAAATATTTTTAACATGCCAATGCAGTCATACACCTCTATAATACAAAGCGATTTTTCTTGAACAGTTTCATTTCATTCATAGGTTAATTGTGGGTAAGGACATTCAGTTTTAAAAGGCTATACAGGAGGCTTAAGCAAGAATGAATCACTGACTGAAACCACTTTTTCCCTCCCAACAATCTTGTTTCCTTGAAACATACAAGTACCACAAACTCCAGGGACCCATGGGTGTGGCCCAACGGCCTAAGTATATTATCAATATTGGATGCAACAGGATGATCAAAAGCAGGCAATAGTTTCTCAATGAGCCCTGAAGACAGTCCAGGTTGGCTTCTCCTATGAGAAAACTAAATATACATCAAAGGACAAATTATGTTTCTCTCCATGCGTAATGATGTACACTAACTTTTTTCAAAGAGAGGGATGCCTGTACAGTTTTTTGTTTGTAGTTTTCTAAAATTATTAATAAGCACTCTGCATTCAGTGAGTCATATTATAATATCTGTTTGTTTGTTTGTATGTTTGTGTATTTAGATTCCAATTAGATGCTGTATCACACCAGCTCTTCTTCTTGGGATGTATATAAAAATATACATAGTGACAAAACAAATGACATTATGACGATACAACAGCTGTCAGCTACACCCATATCCTGTATGAAAGCAAGTTCACATGATTGCATTTCTGCTATTCCCAGAACAAATCTATACATTTGATGTTGGAAAATACAATCTAGGTTATCCATAAGGAAATTATATTTGTAGTTTTGTGGTTAAAGGCTTTTGTTTTGTTTTTTGAACTTGTGCATTGACTTGTGTTTTTGTTCTGTTGTGTATAGTTGCACAATGCATTGGAAGCGTTCCTTAAATGAGAGATAATGTAATGCACACACCAGTCCTGCTGCTACCTGATCGCTGATAAAGAAGAGAGAAGAAAGTAAAAGACCCTCATATATTCTACCAGCAGTCGTGGGTGGCTGTGGCTCAGGAGGTAGAGCGGGTTGTTCTTTAATCACTAGGTTGGTGGGTCAATCCCTGTCTGCATGAAGCATTAACCCAAAGTTGCTCCCAATGGGCATGCCAGAGCCTTGCATGGCTGCTCCGCCACCATTGGTGTGTGAATGAGAGGCAAATTGTAAAGCACTTTGTCCGGTAAGGTAGAAAGGCACTATCTAAATGCAGTCCATTAACTATTTGAATGACGTGACCTCACCATAATCTGCAAAAAATTTCTTAAAAATAGTATTTTGAGAAGTATGTACTAAATTAAAGATATACTTTGTGCAGGCTTGACATACATAAAAGGATTCTGGAGAGGTTTGCATGTGCGCCTGTACCAACGAATGCCATGAAATGAGCTCTTTAGCCTTGTATAATAGAGTATAATTTCATGCTAGAACAGGCACCAATATTGCACAAGTTTAGACGTGTCAATCTGCACAGTAATATATGCTGTGAAATGGCATTACAGCGGAGGTTAGCTGGTCAAAACTCTCTACCTTGAAGCTCCTCTGAACTGACTTGCTGTTTTCTAGTTGGTGCTGACTTGTGATGATATCAGTCGGGGAGTAGTGACGTTGATTGGGAGAGCTGGCAAGCTCAGGCTGCTTGGATGCTTCTGGATATATTCTTTTTTTCTGAGCAGCGAGTGATCATGCTTGTATTGGACTCTGCTTTGTTGTGTGTCAGATTTTCTGTGGCACTTATTCAACACAAACCTACTCACTGACACGCCCCTACTAAACACAACTTCATCTCCACGTTGTAACAGACTCATCATGCCCAGTTTACACTGATAAAGCCACATGCTCATTACTCGGATGCAATTATTTATATCAATGAATAGAGATGAACATTTCTGTAGACTGCCTTCATCATAATGAATTACAATGTCCACATATCAAGAAACGACAAACTAGGAAAACAACAACGAAAAAGACATCTCACATTCAAATTGGGGAAGGGATGCACAAAATACAAATAGCTATACATATAATGCTTCAATTCAATATTTAAGACCAAATATATCCATGAATAAAATACATTTTGGTGGACTCCTTCCTTAATTTGAACATGAGATGTTTTCTATTGACTTTTATCTTGCATTTCTCTACTTTGTGCTTGTTGTTTTCTTCATATGTGGACATTTTAGTTTCAGGCTTTCCTTGGACTGGCCCTTTCAAGTGGATTGCCCTGATTAGAAACACCTGTTGAGTCAGTATGGATTCCAGTCACTGTAACTGTTTGCAGAAGCATTGTTCTCTTTAAGTTCAAGTACATAATTGTGTCAGGTTAATGAGTTTGTGGCTTTCCCATTCTCCTTTTGTGATTTGAGCCAGCACCTCACAAGTGTTTCCCTCAATCTTTTGTTAGATACATTGTAAACAAAATAGAGATGATCAAAGTCAAACTGCTTGACATATTTTGTTTGCAAAAGAACTCGCTGACAGCAGTGTTTCTACAAGTGTGTCATGCATAAGATATCACTACTTCTGCTATTACACCTCTCTGAGAAAACAGTGTACAGAATTTGTACCTTTTGTCGAATTGACAAGTGACAAAAGTTTGTGTATCTTATTTTCTGACAATGTTCCAACTCTAGTACTTACTGGATATATTCATAATGCATATAATAGTAAGGCAGTCTATTTACATGCACATTGTAACCCATGCCACAATAATAAAGATTGACATATAATCCAGGTTAATCTGGTTATTTCTACCTTAATTTGACTAACATGAGCCTGGATGTTTACGTGACATTTGAGATAATTGTAGTATCACCTAATCTGCAATAATTGATAATGGAACGAGGCAAAGGAGGAGCAATTACCTACTGCCCTACATTTGAACATAGGAATAAGCAACTAAAATATGATGCAAATGTACTCTGGAAGGCCTAACGACAAATAATGTTACAGTGAAGAAAAAAACGAGCCTTCTCCTTGAATTTCTCTACCCTGGGTGTTTTTTTTTGTTTTGGAAGGGCTCATCCACTACAGTGCCATTCTGTTGGAGGAACTATTTGGGAGTTTGAGAGTCTATGCTACTGGGGGAGAGTGTCTGAATGGCTGCCCTGGGCATTGAGCAGAACAAGGCACAGAGTGAGCTGAAGCAAGCAGCTCTGGAGAAACAGCAACACTCTGTTATTCAGCCCTTGGCCTGTGCTCCACAACATTGTGTGTACATCTGTAATCTTACCTACCCCCTAGGCTCCCAGAGAACCCCCCTCCTCTTTCTCTTTTTCTCTCTCTCTCTACCATCACCACCATGTTCTCTCTGTCTCTCATTCGCTCTCAGCCCTCATGTCTATACTCTTTCTCTCCTTCTCGCTCAGTGGCTCTCATCATCGCGTCATTCCCTTTTTCTTTTACACAAAGATATAGTCAAGCAAATACACCCACACACTTTCTCACATTGACACCCATACACAAACGAAGAAGATCACACAGTCTTAATGTGTCAGAGCCACTACAGCCTGCACAATTACATTTATTACAATCAAACAATAACGTAATAAGAAAAATCTTTCCATTTTGGCGTCATCTTCGTCTTTTCAGCTCACTGCTATGTAAGACTTGGCCTGATATTTAATATGTGTGTGTGTGTGTGTGTGTGTGTGTGTGTGTGTGTGTGTGTGTGTTGAAAAATGAATGTTGCTGTGAGTGTTTAAATATACATGAAGGAGAGGGCTACATGAATGCGATCCTGTCCTGGATGGTGAGCAGTTATGAGCTTTGTCATGTGTCTGCACTTTCGATTGCTCTGTGCAGGGCTTTCATCAGCCTCTGCCTCTGTCACTGAGACATTCCCCTTTCCCTCCCTGCTCCCAGCTCCACTTCACACACTGTAATAAGGCATGCATACTTCCTCTCTGTTGCCTTGGCTGTTCTGCCGCACCACTACATGTAAAAGTCTAAAATCTGTGTCAGTGAACTTATTCTGCCCCTTAGATATATGAACCAGTTACATTTTAAGGATTACATATTTTAAATGATATTTTTAAAGTAATCCTTTGTCTTTAAACTGGCACTTCAGCTGTAGAAGGTAATCGGCTTGTTGCAACAAGGATATCTTGTGCATTGACATGTTGTGATAATCCATGTGATATACTGTATTGTCATCATCTACTGGCATATGTCCTGCTGTTTCCTTGGGGATTTAATGTGGCTGTCATGCTCCGTGTTAAAGACATCACATTGCTGCCTGCACTTTCATTGCATTACCAATCAATCATCATTTGACGCAATTACCTCTGCATTTCTTTATTTCAGCGTATACCAAGTGTACTGTTAACTATTTTTCTGGTTTCAGGCTTTGTGTGTTTATTTCTAATAGGAGGCATTATAAAACACATCTTTTAAGCTCCCACAGAGTTCAAAACAACAGGGATGTATTTTTCCTCTCGCCTCTTTTTCTTTTCTCAGACAGCAGCAGCTTTCACAATTGAATTTGAATGCCATACTTTTAACGCCAGCGTTGTTTGATTATCCACAGACAGGGAGCTGTGCTGGATTCCATTCCTTTCATCATGCTTTAACCAGTGTGAGCTGGCTCCCCTGTCGCATTTTATGAGAGGTGTTTTTAGTGCCTCTCCTTTATGCAGATGATTTTGGCTGCCTCTCCCCTGTCTAGTCTTCAAGAGGTGGATATTGGTTTTGACAAGAGAGCTAACCCTGCTACCTTCGCTCTCACCAGGCTGTCTTCCTGACTGCTTCACCAGGCTGGATATTCTGGGCCATATGCAAATGCAAATTACTCTTAGTGAAAGGAAAGATGCCGGATGCATCTACAGGTGTTCTCAGTAACAGGAATATTACACCAGGCTGGAAACCTCATTGACCCTTCTTACTCCCACATGGATGAGAGTGTCTTTATATACTGCCACTGAGCCATGTGTGCTCTTTATATGCAGTAATACTCCCAGTTAATACCCACATCAAATGACAGGGGTCCACATGAGAAAAGTATTCATTCAAATATATGGATTACAGGTTGGCGCAGAGCCTTTATATGGGATCATGTGCTGTCATTTACAGGACTTTTTTCTTTCCACTGATTAGTGTTCCTGCTTCCTTTGCCCACTGCTACTGAATGTGTGCACATAGACTATGCAGGGTTTTCTCTCCTATTAGATATAGCCTCTGGTAAGCTGCATGGCTCCTTAATGTCCCCACACAGGAGGCATTGATGGCGGGATGTAATTTTAGTGAATAGGGATAATGAGCAATGCTATCAGCGGTATTTCTGGTCCTGTTTCAACTTTGCCAAAGCCTCAGCATGCATAAAGCCACATACACAAACTCTTACAACAATGCATGGAAATCTACTTCTTCACTACAATGACTGCACTTAAGGTTAAAGAAGTCAACATATTTACACAGGAGGGTGATCATTTTTCTGTGTTGATGCCGAAGCTTGAACTACGAAGTCACTATGATAATCATGTCTGTCGCTTTCACTCTCCCTCTATCCTGTTTCACTAACTAAGTAGTGGGCTTTGTATGATTGCCTGGATGAGTGTTTCCCCTCAACGCTGCATTGCTATTGTCCACTTGTCCCTCCTTCATCTGTGTAATTGTATGCATGAAGTTTCAACTGTAAATCCCAGCTGTTGGCAGGTTGTCTACTCCTGCAGTGCTGGGTATTCTGGTAAGCCATTGGCTGAGGGCTATTGGTTTTTCTTTTTTTTTAACACAAAGAGGAGCTAGATCGTTTTTTTTCTGCTTCTCCAGTCGAATGGATTGGAAAAAAAGCAGGAGGCAATTGTCTCTCCTCTTCTTTCCGCTGAAACAGATAGAGTAGCTGTGTGGCATAAAGGAGATGCTTCTCTCTCTATCACACTCCATCAGCATTATTTACCAGACCTGCCAGTTGCTTTGTACAGCACCTCTCCCTGCCAAGTAGGCGACTGGCGTACGACCAGGGGCTAGTGACAACAGGCTACAGTGGAAAACAAGGAGAGTTGTGTTGACGAGCCAAGTCTATTCATTCCCCTAGGCCGCTGAGTGAAGCACAGAACTGCTCTCACTGAGGAGAACATAGCACTTTATGGATTTTATTTTAATCATACGCTATGTTAGAAATGATCATAAATCCAGCCTATCTCTTTGAATCAAAGTAGCTATGCCACAGAGTGCAGCATTGTAACATTGATAGGTTTATAATGGCAGTGAATAACCTTATTTGTTAACCCTGAGCTGAAGTTAAAAGGACACTGATGAAGATGTAACTTTACATTGAAACGTAAGTCACAGTTATGCACCTTAAAAAATAAATAAAAAAAAAACACTATAAAGTAAGAAGACATCTGTGTTGCACCGGTGATTATTTTTTACTCTACACTGTTTTGTCCTGCCCTGGTTGCACCGGATTGTTGTGGATTGCAGAAGCGCAGAGAACCCTCTCTTTTTCACCTAAAGTTAAAAAGCTTTCAATAAGCGCGAGGCTTTGAGCGTGTTACCTGTACTGTATCTACTGAACTGGAGGTGAATCAAACGTGTCAGAGAGGCTGTAATAAACGCATGTTTCGTTTGTCATCCCCAGCCGCACTCCCATCAGCCCTCCTCAAAGAACCTATGGAAACATCAGCACTCGGCGCTTGGAAACAGAAAAGTGATTTCTTTTCCGCTGTGTGTCACAGATGGTGGGAAAGCCTTTGTAATGCTAATATAATATCACACTGTGTTGGCCTAGCTCTGCAGTTCGCTCTGTGTGCCAAGCAGCCTGGCTGTGGAGTGATTTACCAGTATGGAGAGAAAAAGACCTCCCTCGGTTTACACTGAAAGGCTGCGTGGTTGGCGGGTCCTGCCGCTTGGCCTGCTGCGACTGGGCCTTTACTTTATTGATTCCGTGGTCCGTCCAGTGCTGTGTACTGTTAATTAACTCTCAAGTCTCAAGCGAATTTAGGCCAGTTATTTTAGACAAAAAGAAGAAGAAAAAAACACACCATATCGTAGCATAATACACAAATGTTCTAACATAAAATAATGTTTCTTTGTCCTAAGAAAATCAAGTGTTTAGAGTAAAAGGCACAGCGCTCTCTAATATTGTGCCTTTTACCACCAATGTTATGCCACCTCCCAACAAACGAGCCAATGGCAGGCCACTTTCTCCAGTGTTAACCAATGACTTTGTGCCTCTTTTTGTGGCAGCGAGTCAGCTGCCAGAGAGGAGGAGACAAGGGCATTGATGTCTTTCTCTAGCTGCGCCACGTCACAATGTTGTCTTTTTGATTTCCAGCCCTCATCCCTGGTATTTGAATCACAAGGGGGAGCGTTTCATATCCTTGCTGGGAGAAGAAGGGTGATCTTGTCTATCTGAAAGAGCATGCTGGATTAAGGGGGTTATTTCCCCAGAGTGGGGGATATGAGAGTGAGTGTCACTCAGACAGCACTCACTCTCACACTGCCTCTGCCTCTGCATGTTGCCAGGGAGCCCCAGCTTTGACTTCTTCCCCTCTCCCCGCCTTCCTCTCCTTCATCATGTAATCCTTGGCTTTTTGCTTTCTCTCCCTCTCCTCTTCCTCTGTCTCGTACACATCCTCTTCCTTAATGCCGCCACCATCTCGTCTTCCACCGCTGGTTCAGTGCCGCCCTACAGGGAATGGAGAGTTGCGTGGTTCAGAGCATGGTTGTTATTCCAATCACACTTCCGATGGTGCGAGGGTCCAGTAAAGTACAGAATAATTGGCAGGTTCCAGCTAGTGTTTGTGTGTGTGTGTGTGTGTGTGTGTGTGTGTGTGTGTGTGTGTGTGTGTGTGGCTGTGATGAGAAGGGGCTGGTGTAGGTGCAGCATTCAGAGGTCATTTCATTCATTACCAGCTCTTCTTCTGTTCTCACATTCTGTTTGTCAGCCTTTGTAGTGATGACATGTACGTGCTAACAAAAGAGCTTGCCGCTAACAAAAAAGAAATATCAACCAAAGGACAAATGGCCACTGATGTAAACAATTAAACCCACAGTTTATGCAAACCAGCCAATATTGTATTGGGTAGTTAAAATTTGACTGCAGTTTTCTGCCTGCAAGTAATCTTGCTTAATATTTAGCCCACCGCAGCACCATAACTCACTAATAGTTTGATTCTGTGTTATAAATGCAATTCTGTTTTTCAGACAGTAGATTAATGGTGCAAGTGAGGCAGATGTTTGGCAAACACATACAACTCATTAACTGAGGGTCATCCCGGGTCAGAGGTCAATAGGTCATACGTGCTCACCCTCTGCCTTCTAAGAGTCCCTGAGTGATAGGACTTGGGGTGACCAGTGATACACATCAATAGAGCCAAGCAGGGCAGCTAATAAAGCATGTGGGGTATCGGACTGGGGACAAATTGTGTCAGAGAAAATAAACCAGTGCTATCTGCTGGCAAACACATTGACCCACAGACTTAATGGAACACTCCTCCGATAGGTGCACTGCTCTAATGATTAGCCATTGATGGCAGTTGTAACCAACACTGATATTGAGTGTGATTTTTCCTTCTTCCACCATCTCCGCTGTAGGCAGGGCTGTTCTCTCAGCTGTGCTACCATGGAGGCCAGCACCATAGCGACCATCATCACTTCTTGTTCTGATGCCCTTTCCCTGTGATCCAGCCTCACCTTTCTGGGCTTCTCATTATGAACAGTGTTGGGAAGGTTACTTTGGAAATGTAATAGGTTACCGATTACAAGTTACCCTATTTAAAATGTTATAGTAGTGTTTACTCCTTTTAAAATCCTTCATCACTTGAATTAAAATAATCATAGTTTCATTTTGAAGAACAGCCACCACAAAGTCAGACTTCAGCACTTTTTTTTTTTTTTTTAAATATGTGATCATTCTGAGGTCACAGATTTAAAATCATAACAAAACAAAAATATCAGGGCATATGCACCTAGCAAAATATGGTGCTAAAATAAATCATCAATACACATTAGAAGCCCGGTGTGTCACACGGAAGGTAGGCATGTCTTCCCTACTTTATTTGATATGACTGCTTGCAGTTACTGTAGGCTAACTCAACTTACATACCGGCAGATGTTTCCGCTGGCAAACATTCTTTGCATTGCACGGTTTAGTTTGAACCCTTATCAGATTTTTGTATGAAATGTTTTTTTTTTTTTTATATTTCCAGCACTGGAATATGTTTTTATCCGTAGCCATAGTGGCGACTTTCAGACAGTTCGAGAGGCAATTTAACTGTCAGACGGGTGGCGCTGCACATTCAAACAGGGGAACTAATCGAAAGCATCACTATAGCATGAAACTTAACTAAACGGCTGTGGCTGGAGATGGCAAAAGAAGACATTGTGCATATGAAAAACATGCAAAGCAACACAATTAATATTATTCAACATATAGCTTTTACAGAAAATATTTAGATGTAAACCTCAATGTAATCATGAACATTTTCATAGGTAACTGTGATTTAATTACACAGTTTTTCCCAGCAACTGTAGGATTAAATTAATTAAATTACGTAACACCGTTACATGTAACTAGTTACTCCCAAACGCTGATTATGAGTGATTCTAACTTTAAGTTCTTACATGAACGGACTACACCCACACGCGCACAGTCCTGCACAGTCAGACACATATCTCTCTAGCCACATGCTGCCACATGTTCTTTTATAGTACGGAACACATACACAGACACACATGCTCACTTGTGAAGAAAAGAAAGCCAGTGGCCCTTAAAATTGCATAACTGTCAATTATTCTGGAGCTTATGTGCGAGAGGTAGGACAAAGTGGTGGTAATAAAAAATATTGATCACTTTAACCCATAATGCATCTGACATGCATTGTTGAGGCAGAAACAAGCATTGACAGAGTGCCTTTGCAGGCATGTAAACCTGCAAGACATTATGTCGCTGTATTAGCACTGATCACTGCGGTGTAATGGCCCCCAACCCCTCCTAGCCTAATTTAGATTCAGCAAAGCAAACGAAGCGTGGCTCTAATAAATGCACCTGTTGGAAATATGATAATTGCATCTCTGACGGATGACCTTTTTTCACTGTTGCAGTAAAGATTAGTTGATGGATGCAAAGCAAGTGTTTGTGGCTTTGTGTGTATCAGTCAGGAGTTCCATGATTGTTTTTGGCTCTGTTTCTGGGGGGTGGATGCATCTTCTGTATTTATCAGCAGTTACTCATACATCAGCATGTTTTTAACTGTACTGAGTGGGAGCACTGTGTACGTAATGAGTGTTTATGGGAATGTGTGTGTGTGTTTGAACGTGTCTGTGAGCATGTGCGGAGCCTCATTAAATACGCAATTGTTTCATAAGACTGACCCCTCAAGAGCAGTGGTTGGACCAAACATAGATTTGCTCAAATGAGCAAATGAATCTGTAATGTGAAAGTTTATGGTGTGCAAACGTGTGTGTGTGAGTGTGTGTGTGTGTGTGTGTGTGTGTGTGTGTGTTGTGTATGCTGTATCGTACAAACGCATGTTAAAAACTTGCACTGCACTGCATTCCCAATTTCTGTGATCAAATAATTTTGCTTTACATGCCTCACCCAGTCTTCCTCTGGTACTGTGTGTTCTTGTGCGGGGCTTGTTACACCAACCTCAGGCTAGTCAAGATATCTTTTTGTTATCGTCATCACATTAAATGGGTACTGGCGTGCACGCTCATGTACCATCATGTACATGGGAGCAGGATATATCCATATGTTAGTGAGGATGCCATTGCTTCTGTCTCATTAGCAGCAGTGCTAAGGCCCTGAGCTGCTTCTCGTGCTCCATTGGGACAGTTGATGAGGCCTGACTATGTGACCTTTAACAACCTAATCAACTTTTAACACCTCGCCTACTACCCACCTTATTGCCACTCTTCTCTCTGACATTCACCGGCAGGGCCCCATCCCCATTTAGACTCCATCATTTTTGTATTTTTTGTTTTTAGCAGGAGTCTTGTTTTGACTGATCATCTATATATGTATGAATGAAACAGCATTGTAAACACATGCAGCAGCAGTCTCTGGTGGCATGCAGTGAAACATTGTAATCGCTTGTTTCTCTCCTCACTCTTGACCTTCCCTCTGCTTATTTCTCTCCTCTCCTTATCTCTCTCTGTCCTCTCCTCCTCACTGCTGGAGAGCTCAGGTTGTGCAAAAGATAAACAAAGAAGCAGATATATAACAATGTAAAGGTTATATATCATGTACAGCATGAACCTGTAATGGCTTTCCTCTACTAAATTACATTGCTGACACAATAAGACAGACATGTCTAAAATACACTTGGAAAATATAATCTAATGCAATAGGTGTAAAGACAAAGTATTAAATAGCAACATTGATTCAGTTCAGCAATAAGGTCTTAATGTGACTGTATTTTGTCAAGGATGTTCGTCCACTGACTGCCTCAAAATAAAATGAATCTAAACATTATATGTATTGCAAAGGCAATAGGGCTGTGCAATTAATCAAATTTTAATTGGGATTATGATTTTGGCTCCTAATCGGAAAAACAATGTAATCAAGAAAAACAATTATTTTGCACATTATGTTTTGCAAGTAAACTCTTATTTTGTCTTGTGTTCTGAATGACAAAAAAAACAGGAAAAGTATTAAGGGAAATTTTACAGTTCATTGTGTTTTCACTGTTGATTTGTTTCACCGTTTTTTAAGTTCAATAAAAGCAACATCTTTGACAAAAGTCAATGAGTAATCGTGTTAAATAATCGTGATTTCAATATTGACCAAAATAATCAGTATTATGTTTTTTTTGTTTTTTTTCCTAAAAGGCAGTATTTTCTCCAGGGATCAGTATTGCATTGAATCATATTTTACAGATGTTCATGTTTTTGTGTCAAACCCTTGACTAAATTTGACTTTCTTAGTACTTTGTTATTGGTATATTTAACATTATGTTGTGGCAAAGCTAAGCACAATGTCCTTAAACAATTTCTAAAAGCTATTTGCACATGGATGCTTTATGCAGGTAGCTACATACAAGCTAATAAGCTAATGTAATTTGGCACTCTACTGCTCACATCTAAACGGTTGCTTGTGTTTAAAAAAATATATATACATATTTATTTATTATTTAATTTTATCTTCCATATATACCTGGTCTGTCCTAGTTCTACCTACCAATTTACCAAGACCCAGGAATAAATAATCAAAATTGTGCATAAAATATCACTTTAGAACCCTTACCAAATGTACATACACTATCAAGCATAGAATTTGCTCACAGTCTAACAGAGCCTTATTAACAGTGAATGCTGGTACTTGGAGCTCATGTGCCACAAGTGATAGATAGATAGATAGATCGATAGATAGATCGATAGCTAGATAGATAGATAGATAGATAGATAGATAGATAGATAGATAGATAGATAGATAGATAGATAGATATGTTTTCACATACACCTATCATGTCAATTCTGGCATTGGCGATTTCAGGATTCAGGATCCTTCTAGCCCCGCAGAAAGGTGAAAACTTCAGCAAATGTAAGCTAAAAGATATATGCATGCAGATGAAAGAGTTAAAATCCATTCATCTCTGAAGCCACATACTGAGATAGGATTCAATCCTGCCAGAAGTGTCTGTGTATCTGAGCAGAACCACGATCTCATTGAGAAGAAAATACTAATTGACTCTCCTAGGAAAAAGCCTGATTCTGACATGCAATCAGAGGCCTTCACCTTTAGCAGACTGAGGCTTTAGAGGTAACAGTGTGGTTACAGTTGTCCAGATCTGGCTCTGCAGGTTGTGCTGTGCTGATAAAGATCCAGCTCTATAATCCTGAATCACAGTGAATTTCTACCTATCAGATGCTTCCTGGGTTCTTCAGCAGCCTGTGATTGACGATGATTATCTCAAGCGGATACCATATCTCTGCCGTCACCATGGCCATGTCAGGGATTTTCGGTGATGTTTGATCAAAAACAGCACCAAACAGCTGACAGAGAAGACACAAAGTGGCAGAAACACATGTAGAAAGCACCATTGAATTAAGAAAGAAAAAAAAGCTATACTTTTTTAATCCCTCTTGGGGAAATTCAGTTTCTTTCACTCACACACACACACACACACACACACACACACACACACACACACACACACACACACACACACACACACACACTATTGACCCAAAATACCCACATGCACACACAGGACCTATAGTTATGCATGATTGTAATGGAAAAATGTCAGAGTGATGGGGCTGCCACAGTCAGGAGCTCTGAGCAGTTGGGGGTTTGGTGCCTTGCTCAATGGCACCCCAGCATTGCCCAGGAGGTGAACTGGCACCTCTCCAGCTACTGAGCTACTGCCGCCTCCATGAGTCATGACAAAATTGGAATGATAAAATAAGAAAACTAATTTATTTAAAAGCTATTTAAAGCAGCTATAATCAATATTTTATATTAACATTTAATTAAGTGACTACTTGTGAAAGGAGTCACTTGCAGTGATGAACCAACAGGGAATCATTAACTGACTCCTTATCTTTATAGAGCCTTTAACACCCAGTTTTGGTTTCACTGCTTTGGTTCTGAAAAATGCACTGTACTGTATACTACCTGCTTTGCACCAAACAAACAGACAAAGTTGGCGGTAATGAACACAATGGAGCATGAAGCTCTCTCTCAGCCAAAGAGCACTCAGGAGTTGGTGGTGGAGACCAAAATAGAGATAAAAGGGTGAATATTGGACAAAAACAGGACTGTAAACAGGACTCCATGTCTGCTGGATGTGTAAATTAGCATGTCTTGCTAGCACTTAAACTGCACTGCCTCTAAGTGGTTAAAACCAACAGTTAAAAAATGTGACTGATTATTTCATGTAATTCTGATGTGTGCCATATTGTGATATAGCCTACAATATATTGATACTGAAAAAACTCTTATTAATATTGTGCTATTGATTCCAGCAATGTTGACCAGTTCTAATTACAAACACTGATACCTCACATGTTATTTCCACTCATGCTGTCACAGAACATAAGAGCATGTTACCGGTCAGCCGGCGGTGGCCTGCGCGATATGTTCAAGTGAACATTCAACAGACGTGAGGTGATACAAAGTGTTTGATCTGTCGGCCGTTGACAGCGCTGCGACTTTGAGGTTGGCTCGATGTGTCAGTGTCCTCAGAAGAGGAGAGCTCTGACATATTGGTTGTGAGGAGGCCTGTTGACCTTCATCTGAACAATGCTCGTGTTTGTGAGGGTGGAACAGAAAGAGACGGAGGGAGAGAACCAGAGAGTTGGTGCTACTTCTGCAACATAGAAGGAACATATTGAGAGACATCCTGTATGCAACACAGACAATAGCAGGACAATGAGGAGAGCTCTACAGTCCACCTGACAGTAAACAAAAGAATGTCAACAATTAGACAATGACAGGGATAGAGAAACAAATGAGGTAGTGTGATAGCTTAGTGGATAGCACTGCCGCCAGATATCAAGACAGCAGAGGCCTGTCTGTGTGGAGGTCGCATGTTCTCCCTCAATCAGAGCTCTGCCCTTAGATCTTAGATCTGCAGCTTGTCTCTGGGTGTTGGAGAATGTCTGCCTTCTTCACAGTAGTAGGACAGGACATGAAAGAGTCTCAGCTTCTATTAAAAGGAGCTCAGACCATCACTATTGTTCATAGGGTAGCTCTGAGTTAATGTTTTCTACCTAAATTTAGAACCCCTGGCCTTCAAGTTGAAAGACAAGCTCATACCGTCTAATTATGTGATTTATTCTATGCATTTCTGTGTACCTGTGTCTGTATTGGATTTGTGTTTCTCTGTACTATACCATGTATTGCTGCAAGCTTACAAGCTCATGAGTTTTACCATGAGTTGCGCGTGTGGCTGGTTACTCTGCCTGTCCGCAGTCAGCTGAGGAACCTGCTCTGACACTGTATACCTGTGCTGAAAAGAGGAGCCGCCATTTCAGCGCTGTCTGTTTGGATCAGTGTTCCCTGTGGCGCTATGCCCTCTTTGAGAGCTCCTCTGTTGGGGATCTATTCCTCGGCCCCTGACTCTTTGCCTCTGTTGACACAATGGGCCCTTTGTAGTGAGATATACTACTGCTGTGGGACCTTGATTCGTATTTTCGGCAATTATACACAATCCCAGTCCAGCCATGCCTCTAGTTTCCGCTTCACTGGATAGAAATGCTATCAAATCATGGAGAAATGCAGTGAAACGGGGATCCGGGAAGAGGCTTGCAGGAATTAGATTGTGGTGCAGATAAGTTCCATATAGAGCGAGTAAACATGTTCTTATCTTGTTATCCAGCTTGCACATTAACACATGGTGTGTGGAGGAGGTGGAGGAGGGCTTAAAAGGATGAATCAAATCCTAATCATTCTGTTTGGCTATCCCCACTCTCTGCTCTTTGTCTCTATTTCTGTTTCTCATTGTGCAAAGAACCTCAGCGCACACGCAAGAACAATGGCGGGGTCAGAAGTGCTAGCCATTTTCCTACACCTGCTGAATGCTCCAGAAATGAGTGCACAGTGATTATGTGCCCTAATGTGTGGTGTTTAAAGAGCGGTTTCCCGCTGCAGAGTTAAATGATGGTGCCCTCTGTGAAGTATTAATGATGTGGATGGATGAGTCAGGTCGGCACAAACCTGTTGACGGCAGCCTTAAAGCTGCACCCAGACATCAGGCTTAACCGCTTGGCAAATTGGACATGCTTGTTGGCTGTAGCTCCAATTTATGTGCACTCTTTATTGCAGTTAGTCCATCTTCATTATTGAAATGGCCTCTCGTCAGGTCTTGACAGAGTGGTGGAGATGGTAAGGAGGGAGAGGGGGAGCATACAGGAGAATCATGAATAATGTGGAAAATAAACACATTTGAGGCATTGGAGCTGGCTGGCAGGAGGGGTGTTGTTGGAAGTGTTGTGAAATGCCTGGATTTCATTTTCTCTCTTCCTCTCTCTCTCACTCTTCATGTGATTGTATGTTTGCAGCCTCTGCCAGTAGATGCTGATGCTGTGGATCCTCAGCCTTGGGGCTTTGTCTACCAGACATGCAATCGGGCATAAACACATATACACACACACACACACACACACACACACACACACACACACACACACACACACACACACACACACACACACACACACACACACACACACACATGCAGAGAGCCTGCTACACATCCACAAGCAGCTCTAGGCACTGAACTCTGGTAGGACCTCTGTAGACTCACCAGCATCCCAGCTGTGTGGTGTGTCACTGTCACTCTGGAGACCATAGACTGTATACACACTGCTCGGTGGCTACAGTCTATTTTTATTCAGGTGCTGCTGTTACTTCACTTTTTTTAATCTGAGGATTGTTGCATTGATAAGTCCAGCCTTAGCTCATCTGGGTCAGCCGGTTCACGAGGGGATATCCAATTCCAATTCATGCTTTGTCAAAAGGGGATGTATCTATTGCCAGATGTAGAAATACAGTGTGCCGAGTTGATACAAGATGACCTCAAAAACATCTCTTAGTTCTGTAAATGCCATGTGCACTTATGCCTCGGCTTTATGAATAATAGCGCCTCTCTATGAAGAGAAGAGCGGGTTCTGGCTGGGTCTATCTACGGGGTCCTTGTACCTGCTGCACACATGAGCAGATGTGATGGCTCATGAGGTAATTACCCACTGAGCCGGTGTGTATGCAACTGTAAGCTGTAGCAGGGGTTCCCTTCAGGTAGCTCTCCCCGCTCAGGTCAGTGAACAGCTAATGACATTTAGAAGCAATAGGATGAAAGAGTTGTTTGTAGTCAGCCGCACACTACCTTTGTCTTATTGTCTGCCGTCTGTCTTAATCTCCCAGCCACCGTTTTCACACCACAAGGAGATCATGTTATTAGATCCCCTCCCCTGGCTCATTTGTCATCCTGCAGCCTCACTCCTTCAGAAAAGGACTGCAGGAGCTGAAAAAAGAAAACAATATAAACAGGCAGGAGGCCACAACATCAAATGTTCATCACTTACTGGCCCAGAGTCTCTTGTATCATCATTATACTTTCATGGCTCATACAAGGTTCATATGCTTCTTCTTCTCTGTGCCACCCCACCCAATTTCAGGAGGCTGACAAACTTCAAACTCTCTTCTCTTTTTTTACCATAACGTATTGTTTTGTATTACATTGTACCCAGTGCACTGCATCCTGCTATACATGCAATCAATCATCCTCACCCCCACTTTCACCATTGCTTGCTACAGTAAAAAGTATTGTCAGTGTTCACAGTTTGCTGTCACCACCCCAGTCACATTTCTTTAATCTGTCCTCTCTGAGCCGGGTTGGTTTTCGTGATGCGGAGGCACACAGAAGGGAGGGAGTCAGCTAATTACAATAAACAAATATGTTCAGAGCCGCCTATGTAAGGTTCGCATAGGTTAACGACTCTGCTATAAATGTTAAATGAAGCTTAAAATAGGATAGTGTGGCATACAGTTGCCATAGTAATATCAGATGTGACTCTCCGTGTACTTTCTTGGTTGGTAAAGTTTAGATTCATCTTAGACACATATCTGTGATACAGAGAAGAAATGAGTGATTGTTTGGTGCCCCGAGGGCCTCTTTGATGTCTCTATCACGTTTGAAGCTTTTTCTTCAAATACTGCAACTTTGTGTTAGTCTGTCTTTGTTGTAATTAAATCTAATGTACTGCTGTTAATGTTATTCTGCAATAGACACATGGCTGTCACCCTTTAACGATGCCTTTCGTACTCACTTCGGTTTCTATTTCTCTCTGTCTTCTCTGTTTCTCTCTGGCTGTCTCTCTCAACAGGTGGGACAGTCAAAATGATGCGTAGGAGGTGAAGCGTTGAGCCGTATTGATGGATGTGTTAACAGACAGCAGTCTCACATTGATCGTGAAGACTTCAGAACCAGAGAACGCAAATGTAGTGGAGAACACAGGTGAAAATTCACTTTTTTCTTCAATTTAGTTTATAGTATAATTTTTTCCTACTTCATTTTTGAATGAAATTAGTTAATTTTGCCTTTCGAGTCCTTGAAAATGTGCTTTTAACATTTAGAGATACTTGGTTGTTGATCTAAGGGTGGATTTTCACATTTTTCCAAGAATAATCAGGCATTCGTTAGAATAAATGAAAGCTTAATGACAGCAGTTTCTCTCGCAACAGCTTAACTTTGAAAAGACAATTAGTGTTACCACATTTACCATTGAGCTTTCTTGAATTGGCTTTTCACCCTCAGTTTTAAGCTCTTTGACAAAGCAGTGGGGAGGTGAAACACATCCTGTCTTTTTTAAATGAAAAGTGGAAAAGAAACATTAAATTAAGCTTTTTAAGCTATTGTTAATCCTCTCTCCCAATGCTTCCACAACTCAGAACTATGACATCTACCTTTTCTCATAAAAAGGTGCAAATGTGAAAGAGGGTGCAACCATTAATTCTTTCACACTCATTCACAGTCATTAGCATAGGCAAACGAGTGAGTGTGTGTGTGTGAGTGTGCGTGTGTGAGTGTGCGTGTGTGTGAGTGTGCGTGTGTGTGTGTGTGCGTGTGTGTGTGTGTGCGTGTGTGTGTGTGTGTGTGTGTTTGTGTGTGTGTGTGATTGTTCTGATTTATGTCGTTTTTATTTTAGGAAGTACCCTCTGCCTCTCTGAAATCTCAATAACCTAAACCATGGATCATAATGCTATTTCCATGGTGTAAGCGCTTTATATGAAACTTAATTCAAGTTAATCCAGGTATGTCTGCAGTGTAGTCCTTTCCTTTCACTGAACTACTAGCCCCAATGATGCAATGTGCATTTCCCAAGACTCAGTCAGCCACTACCTACTGCCCCCTAAAGTTTACCTCTACCAAGCACCACTGATCCTTACATGATCTCAGATATCAGATTATCCACAGCACTAGTGTGGTAGAAAATCATACGTATAGAGGTCTATGATTTAATATAAATGTTTTTGTAAATCAACCAGCCTTTGAGGAAAAGAGGAAGAGAGAGAGACAATGGAGAATGAGAGTAGGAAAAAGAGCGGTATAAGAAAGGGTGAAAGCGGTTCCATTGAGCAGGAATAGGGCAGCTCTCTGAGGAGGATGGCCATGAATCATACTGCAGTTACTCACCACCTATTATGAACATCCTGTACTGGCTGGATTGATTTCCCCCCACCATTCACAAAATGTCATATAGTGAAGATTGAGCAATAGCAAGCAGCTTCTGTGGCTGGCCTACCAGCTGGATGAGTGAACGCCCCGGGTGGCTGAGCTGTAGAACGACTAGCTCGGCATTTTACGAATGTAAAAGCCTCCATATAGCAGGGATAAGGAGCAGGGAAGTGGGAAGGGAAGGAGATAGCGAGCAAAAAAGGGAGGAGGAAGGGAATGGAAAGGGGGGATTGGAGTGACGAATGATTTCAAAAAGCCATTAAAAGGAAGAAAAGGCATGTCAGCTGTTTTCATTTGCATTGTACTTCATATTGTGATATTTGAGCTATTTTATTCCTAAGGCGACATGGGATGGATGTCTTAGTTTGATTCATGTTAATATCAAGGACAGATGGTCATCAAAGTTCTCTATATTTTCTGTTTTTGTCCCGTTTATAAAGTGACTGAAGGTGGATTTTATGTGAAGAGAGAAAAAGCATGTGTGCATGTGTGGCTGTGTGTGTATGTGTGGCATCTGACACACTAATAGATGAGGCCACAGACGCCAACTTTTCTCTCTCATCATGTCCATGAACATGTCCATTGGCATGGGCTCGTCTCCACGCCGAGCCGCCTGGCACAGAGCAGCCTGGGCTTACCTCAGGTGGTTGAAGCTCTGAATAACATGGCTAGAAAGATAGGCAAGACTCTTGAGAGCTCGGAGTGCTAACTGGTCCAGTCTGGTCTGGACTAGTTTGGCGGTGGTCGGGCTGTCTAGCACGGCTGGGCTTGGCAGGGCTGGGGATCAGAAGATCACCACCTCCTGCCAGCAGCCGGGGTCCTTCCATATGCTCAGTAGTGAATATCCACGCCAGCTTGTGTGAGCTGTGTCACATCCAGCCTCAGTCTCTATTCAAGGAGCACTTCGGCTGATAACACAATTGCAAAACTATTGTGTTAGGATGATCTCGGAGTGTATAAAGCTTGTTTATTATTTATTAGTATATGAGCTGCTCTTTCTGTAAGCTAGATATTGAATTCTGGCAGCAGTAAGTATTTTAGATGTTTATCTTGTTTACGTTTGCCGCTCAGATGCAGTAGTAACATTATGCTGTGCCGTATCAGTGAAAATGAGGCTGCCAATCCCCTTTGACCTCTAAAGTCAAACTTGATTTGTCATACAGTTGTCGCTGTAAGACCCCTTGTGGGTGTGTGTGTGTGTGTGTGTGTGTGTGTGTGTGTGTGTGTGTGTGTGTGTGTGTGTGTGTGTGTGAGTGAGTGAGTGAGTGCGTGCGTGCGTGCGTGCATTTGTGAGTGAGTGCGTGCGTGCGTGCGTGTGTGTGTGCGTGTGTGAGTGTGTGTGTGTGTGTGTGTGTACCTGTCTGACTGACTGATCTGTGGCACATTCTGAACAGCTGAAGACCTAATGGTCCAGCTGGAGACAGATGGCCTCTCGATAACACTATACCCCCAAGCCAATACTCACACTCTATCACTCTCCCTTTCCTACACACACACATACACACACACACACACACACACACACACACACGCACACACACACACACACACACACACACACACACACACACACACACACACACACACACACACACACACACACACTCTCTCTCTCACGTACACACCAGAATATCACATGCATGCACACATTGGGATAGGGTAGGTTGTTGATCCATTATAAACCCTGAGACACACATTTTCAACATGAGTTTAATGTTTCAGAGCAATTTAACAATCATTTGGCAATATTAGTTGGCAGCTTAGGTTCCATGCGGGAACAGGGGGGATAAGGAAAGTTAATTTCTCCCCTTTTTTCTGTAATTTCCCTATTTCTGTGGCTTTGCTGTTTTGTAGTGCTAATGAAAAAGACAAGACAACTATAAAGAAAGTTATCTATCTATGAGAGCTGGAAAATTACTTTGTAATTTGTAAGCACTGGCACTGTTTACTTATAATTCCAAATAAATCCAAATTAATTGTGTCCACGCCTGCAAAGTAATATCATTGCGGTCCTCTTATGCACCTCTCCCTACAATAAAGTGCCATACAATGGAATGTGGCTCAGAATGCAATATTAAAAAGAAAATAGTTGTTAAATGTAAAAAGGAGATCTGTCCTCCACAGATACCATGTGTCAGTAACATGTTTTTGCTCTGAGGTCATTTTTGCTCACAGATTGAAGGGAACTGATGGCAAACGCCTTGCTGTGATGCTTCTGCAGCCTCTCACAAGTTGCCACTATAACAGTTTTTTCTCCGAGAGGGAAGAGAGAAGATCCATATTTCTTTTGAGGTTTTCTTCATTGAGGACAACAGTAGCACAGTTGTATGCTTCTAGTAGGTGTTCTGGTTGCTCCAATGTGTCTGCAGGCCTCAGACCCAGAGAGACCTGCTCTCAGAAATTTCATTACCTCGTTAAATCACTCTCAAACCATATCCATATTCAAAGATGTACTCACCACCAATGCAGCCATGTTGAATACTGTTTGTCTTCCCCTCAAGCATTTATCACTACCTCAATAATGATTAGGAACATCCATTCTAAAATGGGGGACTTTGCTAGTTAACCCTGTGAACACATTAATTGCTGTGGTATGTTTTTAAATTTCAATTTTGATGGTATCATTTTAAAGAATATACAGCAGCTTGGGATTGTAGAGGGAGGCAGGTGTAGATGATATTGGTTATACAGTCTCCAACATATGGGCCTGTCATGTCCCAAGTGTACGTACCTGCCTCCGCTGCTGTCATCTAATTATGCAGAGCAAACAAAGCTATCTGCCTGCTGCTACAAGCCCGCTTCTGTGGGTTTTGATTGTTACTCATCAGATGGATGCCTTCAACTGATTAAGACGTGCTCACATTCGACCTGTAGAAAATCACCAAAAATGTAGTCATTACTGCTATTGTTGCCAATCTGTGTAAATTTGTGGTATCTTGTTACCTTAGAGTTAAGTTGGATTTGCATCTATGCATATTAAATGTTAAAAGGAGGGGGAGGTAATGGAAGATAACTACATTCATTTGACGTCATATATTGCTCTTGGGTTGGTAAGGGAAGACAAATAATACCATATAGTATTATTGTATATTGTATGGATTGTATATTATTTCCATAAAGTAGCTGATTTCTGACTGTACATTATTTTCAGTATAACCAATTAGTACATTACATTTTTGAGGGACTTTTCCTGCCATTCTTGCCTATTTTCGCCTTTTACATTTGAACATCAATCAGTAATGGGTAGGAAGTTGTCCCAACGTGACATTGCTAATACCTCTTATTTAATTTAGTACCAAAACTGAAATATTAATGTTTAAGGCTGGCATCACAAAATGACATGTTGAGCTCTGGGGGGTTAATTGACATTAATTGCATTCAGCAGCCAAGAACAAATGTCATTGTATAATACAAGAACAAAAACAATGTTTTAACTTCAGACTTAAAGTTGAAAGATCTGAAACCTTTCCTTTTTCTTCCTATAGGGATATGTGAGCAGAGTGGTGATCTGAGTCTGTGCAGCATCATAAATGCTGCTCTCCCTCCATCCTCACCTCCTCCTGCTGCTGAGACTTCACAGCGGGCCTGCCCAACACACCAGAGGACCACGCCAACATCAACAACCCTCTCCCTGCCCCTTTGCACTGACTCCTCTCTGGGCCTGACAGCGCCCCCCTGCCCTCCCTCCGATAATGCTCCAACTGTAGTCCCCCACCTTCACCACACTCCCACACCACTTCCCACCTCAGCTGTAAGCTCCTGGGTCCCAACAGGAGACACTCAGAAGACTTCCCTTCTGTTGCCTGTTTCCCTCCCTCTGTCAGCTACAATGATGGAGCCTGGCACTGTGTCTGCCCTGACAGAGGAGTGTCTTCTTCAGCCTACCCGCACCTGCCTCGGCTGCTTCATTGAGACCCGGGATGCTACTGACCCTAATACCATCCAGAACCCACCTCATGACCCTAACACCAACCCTGAAACAGAGACTGGACTAAGTGTAAGGATAGGCGACGTGAGCCGAGAGGACTTCTCTGACATCAACAACATCAGCATCCAGTGCCTGAGCCATGCTGGGGAGGCAGTGAGTCACTATGGAGAACAGCTCCTCTCTGACCAGCTTCTTAGCTTTCCTCTGCCGAAAGCCGCAGTTGAGGGCAAGAGAGTTGATGGAAACAAAACGACAGAGGACTGTGAGGATCCAGAAGATGATGCAACATCTAAGAACTTGTATGAGGGACTGTTACTGGACAAAGTGAGCGGAGAGGAGGTTCTGCTGGCTAACGCCGGCCAGGACTGGGGCTACTTTGAGTCCTTCATCAGTGAGAGTAAGATGGAACTGCTGGATCTTTGTTCTAAGAATGAACTGTCAGTCAACCTCTTCTCTGAGGAAGATGTTGACAATCTATTTGATGATGAAGACGATGATTCGACTTTAAGCAGTGATGTCTGTTCGCTGAAGATTCGTTACGAGTCTTTCCAGGACAACATGAGGGAAAAAACAAATGTGCTCCAGGAGGAGACACAGTTCAACTTTTTCCCTAGTGTCCTGGCCAACTGTGCCAAGAAAGAGGAAGGAGCGGGAGTATTGAGGAGGAGTGCTGAAGAGCTTCAGCCCAAAACAGATGAGCTCATCCTGGAGACAGGACAGGAAGGAAAGGCAGGGGACTGCAGCGGTAGGAGCCCCCTTGACGGTTCCCAAGGCTCACCCATGTCCACTTCCAAAGTCAACTACCTAATGGACTTCAATTCCACAGAGGAGTCAGGCGAGTTCAGTGATGACAGTTCCTGCACTGGCTCCTCCTCAGACACCCTGCAGGAGGGCAAGTTTAAGAAGGGACACTCAAAGAGATTGCTCAGCCCCTCTAACCCTCTCAACTATGGTTTGCGCTCCAAGAGAAAGGTTCGATACAGTGATGACTACTTATATGACGTTGACTCGCTTGAGAGTGAGAAGAATGCAGAGAAAAAAGAGAAGGCTCCCTCTGGTCAAAAAGAGGAAGAGGATGTGGACTGGTGTCCCAAAAAACGTCGGAAATCCTGTCGTAAAGAGCCGCCAGTGGTCATCAAGTACATCATTATCAATAGGTTTAAAGGAGAGAGACTCATGTCAGTGAAACTGGGCAAGTTGGACCCTGTGGATGTTACTGTGAGCTTAAACAACGACACAGTAAGCAAATATGAGACACTGGCTCCTTTGAAGGATTTCTGGCAGGAGAGGCAAAGAGAGAGACAGGAACAGCTTAAGCTGGCTGCCAGAGATAAACAACAACGCGGTTTTCATCTAAATGGACGCCATCATCGCCCTTTTAATTCTAGTCATCCCAAAAGGAAATACAAGATTGCAAACAGACTTAAGGTTCAGAGGATTCACACTGTGGAGCAATCGGCAACAGTACAGTGCTCCCCTATCTCTGATCAGGGCCAGGGATGTGTCACTAAAGAAGAGGCCACCCCCACGGTAGGTGGAATAATAGCAGCCCCCAGCCTCCCTGTGACATTAGACACAAACTCCATCACGCACACAGTCACAGCAAAGAGCCGCTCCCAGGAGAGGGAGGAGAGGGAGGGGAGGAGATTGGGAGGAAATAAATCAGTCAGGATAAGGAAATTCAAAAGCGAAGCCAGGCTGAGGAGCAAGAAAATGAAAGAGGCAGAAGGAGAGGAGGGGAGGAGCGTGACAAATGAAACGGATGCCTGTGTCGCTGCGGCACAGATTGAGGACCCTACTGCTGGGTTAGAAGAGGCAGGCATTAGCTCAACTACAGTCAAACCCAATTTCTCTGACAATACCACCACCGCTCACACATCTGAGGAGAAATTCCCCTTTGTTTCGTCCACCTGCTCTCCTGAAAAAGCTCCTTCCTCAGAGGCGGTGGAAGCGGGTGTCCCTGTTATCCCGGGGGGCTACCTGCAGACCCTGTTAGATGCTACAGACTCGTCCAGTGGAGCAACTATCTCTTATTTCCCCCAGCAGCCCTCTAGGCAGCAGTATCCTCTGGGGCTATCCCTAGAGGAGAAACAGTTTTCTTCTCTTCAGCTCGCTCAGAGCTGTGTCCTCTCTCCTCCCTCTGAGTCAGAGCTCCAGCAGTCTCCCCAGAACTGCCCAAGTTTCCCGCAGATGTGGCACCCGCAGCTCTGTGCAAGTCACAGCCATAGCTTTGGGCCTGAGACCCCTGAGACTCCCATCTTACCCAACAACTTCCCAGCTGCTGTGCCCCTGAATGACAGCCTGCCAGTGTCTAACTACAGCCAGCTGAGCCCTGAGGATGACAGGCTACTTTATGAGAAGAGCTACCTGACTGAGGCTGGGCTGCAGCCTGCGGCAGATCTGCAAGTGTGTCAGTCTGCCTGTGTGGAGGGCCAGGTGCAATACCAGAGAGGGTCCCTGTGCACAGACAATGGCAGGCTCATCAGCTATGACTCAGTGGGCTCTCTGTCAGCCTCCTCCAGCAATTACAGCTCCCTCAGCCTCAAGTCTTGTGAGCGAGAGGGTGAGGAGGAGGGCCGAGACAGCTTCTTAGCTCATTGCAGTCCTAAAGTGGTGATTCAGCAGAGTGTGGATTCCCTTACCCCACTCAGGGAATCCTCAGATCTGCTGGACATCTCCAACTTCACCCCTGACAAGTTTAGACACTCCTCACTGTCAGAGCTTTCCCCTCCTGAGACCCCCAACCTGTCCCCGCAGGTGGTGGGGCGTGAGATGAAGATGGCAGGCAATGTTGGAGAATACCAGGATGTGAATGATATGACTATGGACTGCAACAGGGAGGTAAAATGGAACTGTGAAGTTATGCAGCAACAAGAGCACACAGTAAATGCATACACAGTGGAAGACAACCAGTTTCCGCTGCACAACTTCAACAGTCAGGATGTGTTACGTTTAGATAAAAAGGAGCTGGGAGTTACCGAATTTGAGGAACAGACTGGTGAAATGCTGGCTGGTGCGAAAAGCATAAAGTCAAAGAGGAAAGGCAATTGCAAACAGACAGCTGTGGGACAGAGCCCAAAGAAAGTCCGGGCTCCCAGAGCTCCTAAGTCAGAAAAGGTCAAGACCCCCAAACAGAACTCGCGTTCCACCAAAAAGATAAAGGCCATGTTGGAGGGTAAGGCCGCAAAGAACCAGGCAGGAGGTTGTGGCACAGGCCTGACTGACAGTAGCAGCACTGGGGACTGGCCTGGCACCGGCTGGTCAGAGAGCAACAGCCTGGTTGGGGACGACCAGCGAGAATTCGAGGAGCCCTCCAATATTCTGTCCAACATTGTCTCTGGCATGGCTGAGGTCCAAAGGTTCATGATGGCCTCCATTGAGCCACTGTGGAATCCCATGTCGGAGGCCTGCATGCCCTCTGAGGCCAATAGCCTCAACCTAAAGACCCTCAAAATCTTGGCTGGCACAGAGGCCGACCTGAAGAAAAAAGGAGCCGTGCTAACAGGGGCTGGGAAAGGCAGAAAGGCAGGGGGAAAGGGAGGAAAAAACCAGGCCAAATTCAACCCCTCTCATCCCTTATTCCCTCAACTAGCTCTGGGCTGTAACATGTTTGATAAACCCAGCTTTATTAACCCTGGGCCTGCACACAAAAAGCTGTACCGCCACAAGACCAGTGCAAAGTTCCCGCGGATTGAGACACTGAAGGGAAAGCGAGCTGAGAGAGACCCAAATAAGGACATAGCGCTAATGACCTCTTTTGAGAAACTGAGGTAATATTTTGTTATCAGCTGCTGTTGCACCCCCTTTCTCACTTTCCCCCACTACCTGCTAAGCCCTCCCTTCCAAGCATACCTACACTGACGCTATGCCAGAGCTGCATGAGTACTACGTTCCCCCCGACCACTCCCACTTCCTTTTTACCCCCACCCTGAAGAGGAAATTAATATCTGCATGAAAAAGTTCTTGTACTTTGCAAACTACCTATTGAGTGATTGTGTCAAGCTTGATTGAGATTTGAAACGACCATGGCTGCATTTTTCTTGCTTTTGTTGTTTCTGCTTTGTTTGTTCTTCTTATAGTCGTTTTTGTTTTATTTTTGTCTGAAAAAAAGAATAAGCCTTGAAAAAAGTTCTGTCGCCTTTTGAGGAACTTTGTTTTTGTATTTTCTCAGCAGAACTAGCTCCCCCGAATTATGTATTTATTGCCCTTTTCCCTAAAGATGTAGCTATATACACAAATGCATTGAGTGACATCTACGCACCCCTCCTCCTCATCTGTTTTTGTATGCAGAATATGGATGTCCTGTTGTTGCTGTCCTTCATACACTGCCTGGCTCATTTCAAGAAGGAAACCTACAATTAATGAGCCCTATTTAAGCCCAAGACATCTTGAAAACACAAGATGGGACCATTTTGTATTAATGACATATCAGACATTGTCTTTTTTTCCCCACTCAAAGTTGGAATGACTCCCCATTTCCTTTTATCAAGTGTTTGTTTTTCCTCTGGAGAGCAACTGTTTATCTAAATTTACATTTTTACGCCTTGCAAATTCATAAAAGCTCCACCCTCAGAGTATTTTTGTCAATGTTGTTGTACAGGGACATGCAATATTTGCAAAAAAAAGATGATTATAATCTTAAAATCAATGTGCCAAAAGTAACAATGCTGTGTAAATGACCTCTTATATATGTGTGAATATTGGCTGTTCCTCTTTTCTATCCATTGGAGTATTGGCTGCTCGGGTTGGACTCCTTACAGAGACTTGCCACTACAGGAATTCTTTATTTGGGACTTTTCTCTCTTCTCTGATGAAAGGCACCAACAGCTGGCAGTGGTACACCACCACTCACTAAACCAAATCAGAAAGACTCTGAAATTTCCTCGTTTCCCCCACTTTGTTTGCCAAATTCAATTTACCTCAACATCGCCTGGCACTGAGAAGCAACAAAAGAGAGGCAAAGGGGAGATCTGCTCTGAAGGCTACTGTAGAGGAAGACGATGAAAAAAGAGATGATCAAATGAGCTTTCTCTGGACCAGGAAGAGTGCATAGTGCAGATGTTTGAGGGTAAGCAAGGAAATTATTTGTCAGTTGGGGCTGTGCCTCACTGAAAAGCTGTTTTGTACTGGAAATACGACTAAAAAAGGCAGTTTATTACTCATAGAGATTCTGATGCTCGCATCAGTCGTGAATGGACATAACATTTTTGCAGTTAGATTTAATGTGAATGTCAAAGCCGTTTTCAGTACAAATGGAATCAGTAATCTTGTAAATGAAGGAAAGCATTTCTTTGCATTAGCTCCACGTGGGAATTTTTACTTCTATCTTACCTTAAATGGTAATTTAAACAGTAATTAATTCTCATGCAATTTATTTCTTGACACTGCCATGCTTTTTAAGTTGCACCACTGGTGTATATTGTCTGATTATTTCAGTTAATTTATTACATAATGTCTTAACTTCTTTCTTTCGAAGGTACTTTCTTTTATATGGTGTCTTTAACTGTCATTTCAGTTTTGATGGGTCACTATTTGGCAGAAAATAATGTCACCAGAAAATTTAGGCCAATAAAAGGCACATATTGAAAAAGAAAATGTATTGGTACTATCTGATCCAGTGTAATTCCCGGGCCATTTATATTAATTACTTTGGGCTCATTCACTGCCTCACTGCACTGAAATAAATCCACCTTAAAATGAAACATACAATCATGTTTAATCAGTTATACAATCTTTTGATTTTATATACTAAATGTATTTCAGGAGAAATATAGACGCCCTCCAACTGGTTACAAGAGTAAGTTTTATAAATATATACTCAAACAAAATGCCTACATTTTCTCTTTCTTTTGACTGTTGAATATCATTTTTAAACGTAGCAGTAATTACATGAGACTGCATGGAGATGTGCTGACAAATTGAAGCTTGATTAAAAAACAGGCCTTGTCACACTGGATATGGTAATCCTGACACACAGGTGATAGTAATTGATTGCTTGCATATGGCAAGAATCATAATCAATCTTTCTCTGTCTCTTTTTTCTCTCCTCTGCCATGATCCTTTGTTTCTTTTCTCCAGTGTATCAGGGTTAGGACCAAGACAAGCTGCTGCATGGGAAGCTCCACATGGGCTGCAAGCCCATTTAGTCTGCCTTCTCTCATTTCTGCCTATTGTCAAATTGAATGTACTTCTCTAAGTTCATAGTTTCTTTTCTTTTTTTCTTCTTTTTTGTTTTGAAAATGTGCCACTGTTGAGCTGCCTCGTGTTAATGGTGCTAAGAATGCTGACAATTGGTTTCTTTTCTTTTTTGATATTTTGTTTTCCCAGAGTTAACAAAAAAGAAATGCAAAATAGATTAGGTACCTAACCCTTTTTATGAATGTATATTATAATGTTATGTTTGATGTATTCACTTCATGATTCTTTGACATTGATTGGAATTACTTTTTCTCTTTTCATTAAAAGATTACCGAGCTTTATATATACTGTCTAGAGTTGTTACCGGAAGGAATCTTAATGAACTCTTGACACTACAAAATCTTGTATATTTTTTGTGTGCCAATTTGTAACATATTTTGTAAGTGTATATTTTTCTTAGAAAGTGCTGTGAAGTATTTGTGTGTGTGAGTAACCTTTTATGCGCCTCTATGGGCAGTGGAAAGGATATACAATGACAAGTTTCTGGTTTTAAAAACCAAAATATGAAAGTATCAACAGAAAACTAGAAATATTTACATTTTGTCGGGAGTTTTGTATTAAGACCATGATCTTGTTGTGAGAGTGTTGTGTTACTGTGCAAAACACAAATAAGCAAAGAAAAAAATGAAAACCTGGGAAAAAAAATATAATTTGTGAACAATTTGCTGTTTTATAGATTTTCATGTAAATTATTTGAGTATTATTTTGTTTTTTTGTTTCGTTGTAACTGTTGCAAAGGTTTTAAATATTTGTGATCAAGCCTGTATGGTGATAATGTAATATTGGTAACTTGCTGAGTTTTGTAATAATGTTTATGGAGTAAATATACAAATTAAAATAAGATTTTGAATGCTGCTTTCTGAAGGGAGTTGGGTTGTGTTTTTTACCACCCACACGTTGCTGTAGCCAGTAACTCCAGTATAAACAGTAAACATAGAATCTCCACACTATTCACTTATCTGCAAACAAATTCAGTCCATTCAAAGCAATAATTACAAAAGGTTATGGCAATCAGTTTTGTAAAAACACTTAATATTACAAACAGCTTATTGAAGTGTAAGTAACACAACTTCTAATCAAATATCCACCCCATCTCTGTTCTATACTACAATAATAGTAATAGGGAACAAAATAATATGTTAAATTCAATGTTTGTTTTTCACACAAAATATGAAAGCGTAAATACAACCTCAATAATTCCAATTAGTCTGTCCTTATTTGTTATATTTGAAGATTCTTAGACATAAGGCATTTTAATTTCTGCACATGCTTTGGCTCATGTTATTTTATTGTCATATCTAATTAGCACTCATGGTCAGGCATTGCTAGAGTGACTGCTCATCCATAACTCTGAGCTGGGCTGCTGTGGTCCACACTGCAACTCATTCTGGCATGCTTAATTGGAGCTGGAGATACTGTCTCAGGCCATAAACAGATCCTGTGATGTGTGCCTCCAAAATTGTCAGGTGGTATTAGCATTGTTTTTGTTCTTTAGTCACCCATAGCAGATAAGGGAGCAAGCAAATTATACGATGGAATGTCTAATGCAATGGATCAGGTACACCTGTGGTTATTAAATGAGACCCTAGTTGTTTTGTCAGTGCTTGCTCATACTGCATGGACAACCATAGACTCTCTCATTAGGACAATTGTTTGTGTGTTGTTTGTTTGTGTTTTTATCATTACTCAGGAGACTATAGAGTAACATTTTGAAAGAATCAGCATGTCTATTTCTAATGTGTGTACGTATTGAGTCAAATCATAAGAACCTACAAACAACACAATTACTCACACACATTTTGTTGTTTGGCTGGCAGTTTATTATTATTGTTAGAAAATCATTTTTGTGTGCTAGAACAATAGCTTCAAGCCATTGCAGAGACTTTCAACGACTGCTCAATAGCCTCCTATTGCTTTACTGGTAGTTGTCTATTTCCAGGCAAAAATGAGGAATAACTAAATTTTCCTGAATATGTTTCTGTGATGGTAGCTGCAGTTGTGCTTGCTAGTTTTTGCAAGTTGGTTTACAAATGGCCTGTAACTAGATGCCACCTACTGCTGACGGGTCATCAGGGTCTCCTCTGGCATTCTGCTGTATCAATACAATCCCACCTCCACCCACAACAAGTCCGGGGCCTGCTATAAGCTTGGGGTGTGAATTCCTCTAAAAATGATAATTCCACAGACAAACAGATATGTATACAATTCCCCTTGACTTTGACTCTGCTACTAGACCTTTTTATGTTTTCACATGGATACATTAAGTTGCCATTTAGAGTGTTGCATTGGCTTTAAGTCCTTTACCACACAAAATAATTGTGCCTCACATTTTGCATGTGTAAAGAAATAAAAAAACTAAAAAATCCAAATTCAGTTACAACAGTTAAAATGTTGTAAAGAATACAGATTAACAACAGACAGGAGGCGTGACATCAAGTTGGTAACAAAGTAAGTCACTGCTTATAGCAAAAGTACAATTTTCTGGCAATATTTTTAGTATTTAAACCAGAGATGAAATTTAACCTCAATGGCAGAAAACACTCTACTTTGCAAAGAAACTAAACTATCGTTTAAAGTGAATCAATGTTATGGTCTTCTTGATTTTATAACATATAGATTTGGATATGTGACATTTTTTATATATACACATTTCTAAGACTTTTTAACACAAGAGACTAGATGCATTAATGATGCAAAACAGTCACATAGGATTTTAGGTATTGCACTTTTGATTGCCATTTGAAAATCTATCAGATATCCTGTCTATAACATTGACCATGTGTAGGCTATTGCCTTTGTTCAACAAGGAAACCATTGTATACCAAAATGGCCAAAATGAGATTTAAATATTACTATATAATGACATAATCCTACTTCAGTAACTATAAAATACATTAGTTGCTTCAATTTATGATGTGACACTGAATGCTGTTGGGGATAAATGTTGTAGTGGGTTTTTTGTCGTCTAGCCTGGATTCTGCAGAAGGTAAGAGTATTTGCATCTACAACCGCACCGTGGCGCTACAGCTGAAAACCACACACTGTCCAACACAAACATCCTTTTTCAGCTGCTCTTCTGTGTGACGGTAGATTTTTTAGCCCTCAGATCAGTCTTTCAGGCAGCCCCACGTACAACTCATCCCGTATCATTCGCCACGTTTTCATTTATTTAATAACACAAATAAGAGAGCAATATAAATAATAACAGAATATGCAAGGGAGGCCAAACACCTAAAATGCTTCCCCATGTTTTGATGAAAATAATAATAACAAAAAAACTTAACTAAAAACTATTTGAAATACAACTAATTAGTTTTAACTAGTTTCAAAACATAATTCAAAAATCACAGAAAAAGAAAACTGAATCTTATATATAAAAAAAAAATAGAATAAACTAGCAAGTCTGTAAAAGTAAAAGAACAAAGACGAAACCTGGTTGCATGGATGTGAGACGTAAACTCAAACCACTTTCATTGCAGTGCCGATGTCTACCTGGAAGGTGAAACTGGGGGAAAACGCATATTTCCTCAGTTTCCGGAAGATCATTGTAGCCTTCCTAAAAGAAAAAAAATGGAAACCTGAAATCGCACTTAGCTTAACAGTCGAGCGGTTTTGTGATAATATAAGAACAATTTGGAGGTACGATTACCGACATAATCGAACAGGTAATATAACAGCGAGTTGGTGACATATTGTATATTTACTTAATAGCTTCTTCGCTCTGGTTACTGGTTGTGAACGTCACTGGTTGACGTCGCTGGCTTCGTTAGCTTGCGGTGATGCTAACAGTTGCATCAATGTCTTTTTAATGAAAACCTTGTGTGTGTGTTTTTTTTTTTTTCAGTAATGAAAAAAAACAGTACTAATATCAAGTCCACGTCATGTTTTCTAACACCAGCGATTTGTACGAAACAAGTACTTACGTCAAAGTAACTGAGGACACTTATCACGAAGTTACTAGCTAAGTTGGCGTTAGCTTATGGTAGACATGGAAGCTAACTAGCTTTAGCGTAATGCAAGCTCAACACAACCAGGGTTGTTTAGTCATATGAGAAGCTTGTTTTTTGCCGACGATACACATGGCATCACACTCAACCTGTTACCAGTCGTTCACTATTTTCTTCACATATTACTAAACAGCGGGTCATCTTCATAGCTAATTGTGGTTGAAGTTGTCAGTGTTGTCAACCGTGTACAATGCTTGCTAGCTAATGTAAGTTAAGCTAGCTAGATGATGCCATTTTGTTTTTATCTCGACTTTGACCAACACACTGGCTTTCCCGTAGGACTTAGAAATACAAAACCCTCACATAATTCACGTTCATTGTAGCTGTTACACATCCACATTTTGATTATGTTAGCGTTAAGGTAAAGTACGTTTTATGTTACGACAAACTCAATGGTTTAGCTTAGCTTAGCTAGCTAGCGCTGTGTGTATTGTAACTTAGCTAGCATGTCGGTTTGCTTTGATAGGTTTGTGTCGATTGGCGATCCGGTCGCAACTTACTATCAGTTCTATTAATATATAATTTAATTGCCAACCTATCCTAACTAATTAGCAGTAGTGGGCAGCCATAGTCCGTTGCCCGAGGACTAACTCCCGTTGTAATGCCAGTACCTACGTTAAGGGCAATGGCAGGAGTTACCTAGCATGCAAGTCTTTATAGTGGGAGGACACATTCCACTCCAGAAAGGTAATATCAGGACCGGGGATCGAACCCCTTACTAAGCAGTGCCACCATTTTAATAGTACAAAAAATAATATCCAGGATCTCCATGTATCTGACACCCTGCATCTTAGTTCTATCTGCGTGAAGCTGCCCCCCCCATGTCATCCAAAAATTATTAAAAACAATGCTATTCGTTTGTGCCGGTTTGTGCCGTAAACATTATCGTTTGTGCTGTTAAGGGTTTTAAAGTAATTCAACTTTACATTTTCTGGCCAGTGACATCATCACCCCATAATTATCCCAATCTCCCCAAAATGGTTTTAATCGTTTGTGCTACGTTTTGTGCCATTAAAAGAAACATTTGTGCTACTGCGGTTTTTCGCTTATCAGGCTTTATGTTACACGCGTGCATGCCAGCAACATGTCAAAACAGAAACAGGAGCATGTTTACCACAGTGTTCACCTCTTCATTCATTCTTCATTTGTAAATGTTTAGGAACTGGGAGACCAGAGACCAGTTTTGAGAATGAAATGACCCATTCTTGCCCGATATAGGATTTCAGCTGCTCAACAGTCTGGGGTCTTCTTAATCATGTTTTTCAGTCCGTGATGCCCCCAATTGGACAGTAGGGGTGTGCAAAAAAATCGATTCGTATCGTGATTCAAGCTCTACTGATTCAAAATTGATTCATAGAATTCCAAAAATCTATTCATATTTATTTATTTATTTATTTTATTTTCGTTTTGTAATGGCACTATTGTCCTGAAATGAGTTTAGCTCGTCATTCCCATAGATGGCGCTGAGTCGAATTCACACTGACGCCTGGGCACTTGTTATCAAAAGAAGAACGAGTGCAGCAGAAGTAGTTTAGTCGGCGCAAACAATGGGGAAACCTCACATAAAGAATTATTCAACCTGCTCCATCCTCATTGAAGGCGAGAGTTTGGGCACATTTTGGCTTTTATAACCTCGAGGGGAAGACGGAACTTGATAGGAATCATGCTATATGCAGGCTTTGCAAAGCGAAAGTTGAGTATTTTGGAAACGCCACAAACTTGAGAACTCGCATGGTACGCCATCACTCAAAGATTACCATTAAAGACGTGGACGAACAACAACCTAAAGTACCCAACATGCCAGTTAACCAACACACACTCTTTCAATGCTCCAAACTCCCACCGAACTCTGAACGAAAAGCTCTTTATATTTAATAGTTTTATTTTATACTTGAATTAAATGTATTTGAAAGCTGGCCAAAGCTTGGCACTTTGCAGTTTTTAGTTGCAGCATTTTTTATTTTTGTATGAAGACATATAAAGTAATATCGAATTTTAATCGAAAATAGATTTTGAATCGAATATTGAGCCTAAAGATTTTTATCGAATCGTGACATTTTCTGAATCGTGCACCCCTATTGGACTGATCTGGACTGCAGACAGGCCATTTTAGCACCTGGACTCTTCTATGGAGCCATCCTGTGTAGAATTCGTTTTGTCATTGTTTTCCTGAAATATTCAAGGTTTCCCCTGAAAAATGGGTCATCTGGGTGGTAGTATATGTTGCTCAAAACCTGTTCAAAATTGATTGTGCCGTGTCAGATGTGCAAGATGTCCATGCCATAGGCACTAATTGAACTAAAATAACACAAATTGTGTGATAAAAGGACATAATTCATAATTTTCTTCAGATGAATTAAAGAAATGGTGACTGGTGAATGGTCAACCCTGCTGATATTTAGGACTCTACCTCCTCTAGTAGTGACCATGCCTATTCTCTATGCTCAAAATTGATAGAGATTTCCCCACCATTTAGCTTAGACTTAGACTTCTCTTTATTGATCCTTTTGGGATGACTCCCGCAAGGAAATTAGATTTCCAGCAGCAGATTTTAGCAGCATACAAAACACTCTTTAAATAAAGAGGTATAAAAAATTAAGAATACAGTATAGAAAAAAACAGTATAAGAATAACAATGACAATAAACTTTTAGCTAAATATTTTTTACAAAAAGTAAACAAACAATAAACTACAGATAAATAAAGAGATATATAGGGCTATGTATGGTATTGTGTTATTGTACAGTTAATAAATAAATTTAGCATAAATTAGCAGTTAAGAGCTGTTAGTGTCCAGGTATGTATGTGAGTAGATTATTAATTTATTGCACAGTAAATGAGTGAGTGGCTACCTTCCCTTCCTTCCTGTTCTGTTCTGTCCTGTCCTCTTTACCCTATTTATTCTATTTCCTCCTCCCCCCAAGTGAGGAGTTGTAGAGTATGATGGCATGAGGGACAAAGGAGTTCTTGAGTCTGTTGGTCCTACACTTGGGAAGGAGCAGCCTTCCACTGAACAGGCTCCTCTGGTTGCTGATGACGGTGTGCAGGGGGTGGCTGGCATTGTCAGTAATGTCCAGCAGTTTGTCCAGTGTCGTCCTCTCTGCCACCGTCACCAGTGAGTCCAGCTTCATGCCGGCCCGCCTGATCAGTTTATCCAGTCTGGAGGTGTCCTCCTTGGATATGCTGCCCTCCCAGCACACCACAGTGTAGAAGAGGACGCTGGTAACCACAGACTGGTAAAACATCAACAGCAGTTTGCTGCAGATGTTGAAAGACCGCAGTCTCCTCAGGAAGTACAACCTGCTTTGTGTCAGCTGACAGTTTGCTTAGCCTATCCCTAGTAGTTAGCTTGTTTTATCTGGCATTTTAACCTTTTCTGATCAAGAGACTCCCCTCCGTAGCCTAGGCTACTTGAATCAGAACAATCCAAGATTGTTGAAGCACAGAATGACAGTTCAGCTCGTGTTCACTAAATGTTAGCATTATCAACACCACAAATTCAGTTCAATAGGCTATGCATGCAAATTAACTAGTTTGTTCTTAACACAACAAAGTAGATGGGGGGGCTGGGTGACGTCAAGCGTGTAACAAATAGAGATGTTCCGATACCAGTATTGGTATCGGCTCCGATACTGCCTAAAACGCTGGTATCGGGAAGTACTGGAGTTTATGCACCGATCCGATACCATGTAATAAAGCCCGAAAGAAAATCTACTTTAAAGTAGTTTATTTATGTTCAGTATAACTGACTGTCAAACTGGATAATAAAAGAAAGTTCTGGGGTTTCATCGTTTGTGTTTGTTCATGTTTCACAAAGAGTTTAACCTGAGCCAGGCTGACAACAAAGATAGAAATCATATCACATCCATACAGGGAAAGTAGTATACAGTTGTTAAAACATAATAAAATATATGACACACCAGTATCGGATTGGTACTCGGTATCGGCCGATACGCAAGTTCAGGTATCGGTATCGGGAAGCAAAAAATGGTATCGGACCATCTCTAGTAACAAATAAAGCCTGATAACGTAAAAACTGTAGTAGCACAAATGTTTCTTTTAACGGCACAAATCAGCACAAATATAGCACAAACGATTGAGACCATTTTGGGGAGATTTTGACAAGTATAGGGGCTGAGTGATGTCACTGGCCAGAAAATGTAAAGTTTAATTACTTAAAACCCTTAACAGCACAAACCATAATTTTTACGGCCCAAACGTAGCACAGACGAATAGCAGTGTTTTTAATAATTTTTGGATGACATGGGGGGCCGGCCTCACAGAGATCTTAGTTCTCCATATACTGCTCACCAAAACTTGGCTATGCACTCTATAAGAGTAGTTAATGTTATGGATATGGTTTGGTTTGTGATATTAAAGAAAAGATAAAATGTTAAACGGAACATGATGCTGAGATATTGTCGTACCAAGCAAAAACATACAGACTTGTAAAAGGAATAGAAGAGACATTGCTAAAAACATATGTATTTTTTTTTAAATATTTTAAATAAAATGTTCACACTCTTTTATAAATGTTTACTGTATTGGTTGCAGAAAGCTTAAAGGTTTGATTATTTCAATGCTCCCGCCAGATGCTGAGCCACGCTCAAAATGATTATTCAAAATCATTAATAGAGGTGCTCCATGCTGATGACTTTTTGCGTTTGTTGTCTTGGTGTTTCATTTTGTTTATTTATTTGTGCATTTTATGTCTAGCCTTAAAAAATATATCCCTTATAATCATCTCTTCCATCATTTGCTCTGGTCATTAGTCAAAAATGGTATTGTATACATATGTATCAGCTGGTATTTAGAATGATTGACAAACTTAAATGATCCTGCAGGTGGTGGTATACACTCAAAATGGAAAAAGGAGCTTATACTGCATACTTTGTTAAAGTTGTTAAAGCATGTAATGTTACAGTAAAGTATGGTCCAGGATGTATTGACGGCCTTGGTGTTCATTTAGCTGATGGGAAAAATGTTTACATTTAGTAGTTTGAGTGAAGTTTTATTAGAATGCTAGCCAAAAAGTGTCTCATGTATATAAATGTAGACAGTTCTGTTAGCTACTGGGTCCGTGTTCCCAAATATTGAGCTGTATTTTGACCCAAGTTTTCCTTTGATGACAATTTCCCTGGTTGATAGTAACGCACTGATTCGGCCATTACGTTCATCATAGCTAATAGAGTGGAAATACTTGGCCTTTGGTGGTGAATCTTGTTTGCCTAATCCTATTCTAAATCTAAGTATTCTTATTAGATCAATGAGCTATAATTTGTTTTTGCTGCAGCAGCTGGATCTTGCTGAAGATTGGAGAGCATCCCTTAACCTCCCTTCTGAATCGATGGAAGGGTCTGACAGTTTAGAGCAAAATGGCAGTGACCAGCCAGAGTCACAGCGCAGAAGGCAGCTGGACCGCCTGGACAGGGAAGAGGCTTTCTACCAGTTTGTTAACAATCTCAGTGATGAGGACTATCGTCTCATGAGAGACAACAATCTTTTGGGCACCCCAGGTAATAAACCTTTAATTAAGTGAAGTGTACTGAACACTATCGTTTTTTTCAACCTGGACCCTATTTTCCTATGTTTTTGTGTGTAACTGACTGATAGGAGCATCAATCTTTGAAATTGGTCCAGTATTAAGCGTTAACACTGTAAGCGGCAGCCACAGACCGGACTGCAATGTAACCCTATAGGGCAAATGTTCAGCGTCAGTTTGGTCCACTAAAAGTGCTGTTTTGCCACTAAAAGGCTTAGCTTATTATTCTAAGTGTCTGGCAACATTATGGAAAGGATCCCTACAGAGAGAGACCTTTTTAAAACCTCTTTGAGACCTTTCTGTTTAACCAGAAACAGCTCTGAGGTCGCTAGCGCTAAAAGCCACCAGACTCCATTTAAAAAAAATAAAAAAAATAAAAGTGTTTATTAAAAAAATAAATAAATGTTTAGAAAAGTTTATTTCAACCAAAACTAGAGTTGGTTGGAAAAGTGAAAAGACGACCCCAAACTGCTTTAATAGTTTTATTTTGTTTCTGTCGACTTTGAATTTAGTGTATTTTACAATGCTAATATGATTATAAATAAAACCTGTTTATTTACATGGAGTCTGGTGGGTTTAGCGAACGCAATTTCGCAGATGTTTTTATGTTTAAAAAAAAGGATCTTACTCGTTAACAGAAAGGTCGACCTCCTTAGATATCCTTTCCATAATGTTGTCAGACACTTAGAATATTAATTTGAGCCTGTCAGTGGCAAAACGAGCACTTTTGTGAAGTTATACTTCTGCTGCACAATTGCCCTATTAACTTACATTGTAGCTTGTTTCGCTGCTGCTGACTGCAGCGATCTCGCTTAATACTGGACCAATGTCATAGATTGTTGTTTCTATGAGTCACTTAGACACAAAAACATAGGAAAATTAAGGTTGTAAAAAATATCAAAGAATATGTGACTTTTTTTAATGACCGTTTTATTTTGTAATGTCTCCTTCAGGAGAGGTAACAGAGGATGAGCTGTTTAGTAGACTACAGCAAATCAAGGATGGTCCGGAACAGCCGAATAACAGTACTAGTGCCCCCAGTACTGAAAGTGGAGAAGATCCAGTTGGTAAGTTTCCCATTTGTTTTTTTGACTCAAAATTCTAATATCAATTGTCACTTGTTAATAACTCTTAATTTTCAGAACCACCCGAAAACTCTGAGGATCCTGCCAATGGGGATAGTCTCTTAGACTGGCTAAACACAGTGAGGCGCACAGGCAACACAACCAGAACCGGTCATCGTGGAAACCAGTCATGGCGGGCTGTAAGCCAGACCAACCCAAACAGTGGCGATTTTCGCTTTAGCCTGGAAATCAGTGTGAATCGCAACCTGGCTGAACAGCAGGCTGCTGCTGAGGGGGAGCAGGAGTCTCCCCAGGAGTCTCCAGAGGGTCAAGAAGTGGTGGCAAATGCTGAACCAGAGGTGGCAAATGCTGAACCAGAGGTGGCAAATGCTGAACCAGAGGTGGCAAATGCTGAACCAGAGGTGGCAAATGCTGAACCACAGGTACCCATGGAGACGGAAGTGGTAGAAGAACCAGTTGTAGAGGAATTGGCTATCACAGTGGAGCCAGAACCAGAGCCTGAACTAGAAGAAGTTGTTTCACAAGAGATTTTAGGAGAACCTCCCAGCTCACCTGCCGCCCTGCCTGTACAACCCCCACTTTCTCCTTCTCCACGCAGAGGACAAAGAAGAGCCCGCAGCCGCAGTCCAGAACCACGCAGGACTAGGGCCCGTACAGCCAGGAGCCGCTCCCCTCTCAACCTGGATCAGCTGGATGGTCTCCCTAATCCACGTCATGCTCACAGCTCTCAAGGCCTGAACTCTGCCACCATTGCTCCCCCTGTGTCTCAAGTGGAGGGCAGTTCTCGGACTCGACAACATGTTCTTTCTAGGCAAAGCACTGCTGACAGTGATGTTCAGCCATCTAGGGCTAGCGCAGAAACGGTCCCAGAGGCCCAAAATGTGGGATCTCAAGAAGGAGAAGCTGCTGGGGGGGAAGGGGGTGCAGCGGGGCGCCGCCCCCCTACTATTATGCTTGATCTCCAGGTTCGTCGTGTGCGTCCTGGCGAATATCGCCAAAGAGACAGCATTGCTAGCCGCACCCGCTCGCGCTCCCAGAACTCAAACAACACATTTCTTTATGAGAGTGAGCGTGGTGGATTTCGTAGGACTTTCTCACGCTCTGAACGGGCTGGTGTGAGGACCTACGTCAGCACTATACGCATCCCTATCCGAAGAATCTCTGATGCAGGTTTGGGAGAGGCAACCTCAATGGCTCTCCAATCTATGATTAGGCAGATTATGACTGGTTTTGGTGAACTCGGCTACCTCATGGATTCAGACTCTGATTCTTCAGATTCAAACCGTGGTGCCAACACACCTGCGGATCTGGCTGAAGCCCTCAACAACCCAGATGCTGCTACTCCTGCTGCCGCTCCTGTTGCCGATGCTGATGAACCACCTCTGGCTACAGGAGTTAGAGCAAGGACAGCAGAGGCTGATATTGACGAGGGCCTTGCCACTGCTCCACCTGCCTCTGGTGGCAGGGCTCGACCTAGACCACCTATCAGCCTAGAGGAGCCCAGCTCGCTGCCCTTCCTGCGACTTGCCCACTTCTTCCTCCTAAATGATGACGATGAGGACCAGCCCCAAGGGCTGACTAAAGAGCAGATTGACAACCTCTCAATGCGCAACTTTGGTGAGACTGATGCCTTGAAAACTTGCAGTGTCTGCATAACAGAATATGCTGAAGGTAACAAGCTACGTAAGCTGCCCTGCTCTCATGAGTACCACGTGCACTGCATTGATCGCTGGCTATCCGAAAACTCTACTTGCCCCATCTGCCGCAGAGCTGTCTTGATATCGGCCAACCGAGAGAGCGTGGTGTAGCTTATAAAAGACTGCAGGCCTTTTGTCTCAACCTAAGTAATCTAATATCCCAAGTCCATAAGAGGCTTTGAGGAAATGTGTCTCCACTGTTGAAATGTATTTCTTTCATACCATTTGTGAGTTTGATCATAATGCAGTCAGGTTTGATTTGCGGTGCTCCATACAGTGACATCGGGACAAGTTCAGTCTTTAGTAAGACATTTATTATTGCAGTCCAAAGTTAGGCACAAGCAATGCATGCTGTTTGAATTAACCTGTAGTGACCAAGGAGTTTGTTGCATGGCGTCAAGCCATGTACATAAGCAGGCCGGTAGCTCTCAAAGAATTTCCTGTTTTATAAATGCTGCACACCTGCAGGTAGTTCAGGCACATCTGCTATTTTGTATTATCCCCCTATACCAGAAGTTGGGCATTGGTACAGTTCTTAGTTACACCAGTTCAAAGTATTAGCTGTAAATAAGCTTGTAAAAATAATTTTGGATCATACTTTGTATCAGTGAATTGGTTTTGAATTGTAGATTATCTCATATAAAGATTAGGGTCATGTTGGCTGCAATTACTCTATCAGAGCATCCCTATACTTTCTGTTTAACAAATAGGTGGTATCAGTGTACACAGAAGAATTATTTAAAGATTGTGATGTCCAAAGGATGTTGGACATTAATTGGTTTGTCATTTACTAGTGACTTGTACTCTCCATTTTTGTACACCTAAAAGAAACAAAGTACTTTTTTGGGGTGGCATATACCATGAAAACTCTGTGTGATGAATTGTTTGAAATCAAGTTGTTGGCATGTGAATTTTTCCACCTCAAAATATACCGACAGGCATGATGTTAAACATTTGAATATACTTGTTTTTTCCCCCCAAGTGTAAAAGGATGTTTACTCATTTTGTCCTGACATCCATTAGCTACTGGTCTTATTCTTTATTGTTTTACTAACATATTGGATTGTCTTTATTGCCTGATGAATAACATTCTCTAAGCGGATATCGGCATGGATTGAAATTATCAGAAATTGACTTGAAATGAAATGTCAACCCAAGCCAGAATAGATGTGTTTACCTGGAGGTTTACATCAAGGTACAAGTGACAAATTAAGTTATTAATCCAACGGAGTGTCAAATACTAACCAAGTCTGAAAAATTCACATTATTGTCCTCTCTTAGTAGGGCTCCAGTAGAAAGTCAAGATGCTCGCCCACTGTGCCCTCCTCCTGCCCCATGAGCAGACGCTCCATATCAGTGTGCAATACATGCTTAAGTGAAAGTAGGGAAATACAAACCATGATATAAATGTATGCTATTGTTAAAAAGCAGTTGTTAATGGCTAAAATCTTAAATGAAGACTTATTACCTTTTTAAAACATGTGTTGAAGTTATTTTATTTTATTTAGAAGTTCTGTAGGTTTTAATAGCACTGTTGATGAACAGGAACATTGGCTAAAGGAAGAAATGAGCATCACTATTAATGCCATCCTGTCATGTTTCTTGTTCTACTGTTTGATGTCTCTGCCCCGATTATTACTTCCCTTTGTGGGACATAAAAGTTTGAATGCAAGACGTTGTCATTGTTGAATACCATAAACATGTAAATGAAATGTATGTTTCCTCTTAGGCCATTCTTTAGTTGTGGCCTTGTTCTGTGTCACCCAGTGCAGTATGGAACTGGGTGTTAAATAAAACTAACCGCTGAATTAAACAAGTTGTTAATGCTACAAAATGCATTGCTGGTAGGCATTCTGTACACGCACTGTCATTAATTTTATTCTGCATTCAGGTGCACACCTTAATAGTTATCATTACTTCTACCTTATATATTTAACAGTCTAAATTTACATTTATATCCATATTTTGATTTTTTTTAAATGTCAATTATTACACGGTCCACTAAAGGTAATCCTAATGACTTTGATTGATGGTGTTAAGTGCAAGTAGAGAATAGTTGATGTTCCCTTATTAGATCAAACCCATTGTGCTCTATTTAACATACTAAATATGTGTGTTCATTTATGATGCATTTGGCCACTGACACGTGGGGAACAAGTGTTTTTACTAGCAGCACCCCCTCCTGGTAGGCTTTGTGAAAATCCCCATTAATTCCAACTGACAAATAAAGAATAAATATGTTGTATGTTTATTAGTATGATATTTGTTAGAACCAGACATCGTGAAGTCTGGAAGAAATTTTTTTGTTGTAAAAAGGTGTTCTTTTTTTGCCCCTTCAGTCGTTACACGGTGCTACGGCGTGACGTTATGTAGATTTGCAGCTAGTTCCTAGTTCAGTCCACAGTGGTGGAAAAACAAGGAAATACCGGACCCGTGTCCATAGTGTCAGACTACGGCAAAGATGGCGCTTCGGGCAGTTGGGAGTCGTTTGTTGCACTTTCAGAAGAACAGTTTCAAGGTAATTATTTCATTATCTGCTAATTCAGCTAACGCTACAATAATTCTCAGAAATTAGCGTGTCACTTTGTAAGGACTGAAACAACGGCAGTTAAGACTTTCCTTTAGATACATCGTTGCTACGATAGTTAAATTACCGAGTTGAAAAACGGGTTCACATAATATAAATTTACTCAAAGGATGTAAAATGTCTATGGAGTGGATTTAGCTAACTTGTTGCTAATCGCTTTAATAACTACAAGAATTCCACCTTTCAGATGCTTACAGGATGCGGTAAGTTACTTTGACCACGCAGAGGCGCTGTTAATGCTAAATTAAATTACAATACCCTCTGCCTACCTTTTCGTCGACTATTACGTTTGTTTAGCCTTATAATTAATTTGTCTTTTCTCTTGTAGACTGTCTCCATCCAAACACTTGTCAGATTCAAAAAAACCTGTCCAGTTGAAGTGAGCCGTCTGGATCATTTGGTTCTAACGGTGAAAAGTGTGCCAGACACCATCAACTTTTATACCTCAGTTCTTGGTATGGAGGTCATCACTTTCAAGGTATGCAAGGTGCTTTGTACATTAAATGTATTATTATTATTATGAGTAGTAGTAGCGATTAAGTATTGCTAATAATTATTTAATAATGTCAGTAATAGGACAAGTGAAATGCTCTCTTTTGGTTTAAGAGAACATCCACTAGATGGCAGGCTTTGATTGTCGGCTGATAGCATCTCTCCACTCGGTCACTTATAACCTGGGACCTTGAGCTTTTAGACACTTCTTAGCACCCACACATGCCATCTCTGCATTTTCAAGGGAAACCGTAAGGCCCTGGGTTTTGGGCAGCAGAAATTTAACCTTCACCAGCTGGGTCAGGAGTTTGAGCCCAAAGCCAAGCATCCAACCTCAGGCTCTGCAGACCTGTGCCTCATCACCAAAACCTCCCTGGCTACAGTAGCTGCACATCTGAAGGTCGTTCACCTGTTTCCTACAGACTGTCTTAATTTACTAATGTCAATCTTAATCTTGTAAAGTGGCTATTCTTTTAAAACCACTTGACTTCTACTCTGCTTTGCATGTCACATTTCATTCCCATTTAGGGATGAAGATGCCACTGAAATGCTCACAGTCATTTTCTGTTGATCTCTGCAGGTCTGTGGGGTCGAGATAGAGGAGGGTCCAGTGAAGAGGAGTGGAGCTGTGGGGACCATCACCTCTCTGTACTTCAGAGATCCAGACCACAATCTCATTGAAGTGTCTAACTACAACCAGTCAACATTAGAGGGCTCTTCTTGAGATTTCCTTTGCGGTGTTCGTGAATACATCAAACACAGTCTGCTGGACCTACTTTGCACAATTGGAGTTTCAGCTATGACGTTTTAGACCAAAATTGCTGTAATTCAAACAACGCACACTATTTTTAGACTGGATAACATCAGTTTTCTGTGCAGCTCTGCTGAGCAGGGATTGCTATTTTAATTATGCGTAGAAAAGGCTGTTTTAGCAAATTCAACACCATAAGAGAATCTGATTACTTAAATGGGCGATTGCTTTTTTAGCGGAAAATAAAAGGTTCTTTATATATATATATATATATATATATATATATATATATATATATATACACACACACACACACACACACACGGCAGGAAATTACATATTGTACGTTGAAGGGTCAGACCATAGGGAGAGACTCAATTTACTTATGATGATGTTATGATAGATCCTGCTTTATTTCTCTCCAGATACCTCTTCAGCAGAGAAACTGTTCTGGAGCTGAACAGGTACAGTGGGTACGGAAAGTATTCAGACCCTTTGCTCAGTATTGAGTAGAAGCACCCTTTTGAGCTAGTACAGCCATGAGTCTTCTTGGGAATGATGCAACAAGTTTTTCACACCTAGATTTGGGGATCCTCTGCCATTCTTCCTTGCAGATCCTCTCCAGTTCCGTCAGGTTGGATGGTGAACGTTGGTGGACAGCCATTTTCAGGTCTCTCCAGAGATGCTCAATTGGGTTTAGGTCAGGGCTCTGGCTGGGCAGTCAAGAATGGTCACAGAGTTGTTCCGAAGCCACTCCTTTGTTATTTTAGCTGTGTGCTTAGGGTCATTGTCTTGTTGGAAGGTGAACCTTCGGCCCAGTCTGAAGTCCTGAGCACTCTGGATGAGGTTTTCTTCCAGGATATCTCTGTACTTGGCCGCATTCATCTTTCCTTCAATTGCAACCAGTCGTCCTGTCCCTGCAGCTGAAAAACACCCCCATAGCATGATGCTGCCACCACCATGTTTCACTATTGGGATTGTATTGGGCAGGTGATGAGCAGTGCCTGGTTTTCTCCACACATACCGCTTAGAATTAACGCCAACAAGTTCAATCTTGGTCTCATTAGACCAGAGAATCTTATTTCTCATAGTCTGGGAGTCCTTCATGTGTTTTTTGGCAAACTCTATGCGGGCTTTCATATGTCTTGCACTGAGGAGAGGCTTCCGTCGGGCCACTCTGCCATAAAGCCCCGACTGGTGGAGGGCTGCAGTGATAGTTGACTTTGACGTTGACTTTCTCCCATCTCCCTACTGCATCTCTGGAGCTCAGCCACAGTGATCTTTGGGTTCTTCTTTAACTCTCTCACCAAGGCTCTTCTCCCACGATTGCTCAGTTTGGCTGGACGGCCAGGTCTAGGAAGAATTGTGGTCGCCCCAAACTTCTTCCATTTAAGGATTATGGAGGCCACTGTGCTCTAAGGAACCTTGAGTGCTGCAGAAATTCTTTTGTAACCTTGGCCAGATCTGTGCCTTGCCACAATTCTGTCTCTGAGCTCCTTGGGCAGTTCCTTCGACCTCATGATTCTCATTTGCTCTGACATGCACTGTGAGCTGTAAGGTCTTATATAGACAGGTGTGTGCCTTTCCTAATCAAGTCCAATCAGTTTAATTAAATACAGCAGGACTCCAATGAAGGAGAAGAACCATCTCAAGGAGGATCAGAAGAAATGGACAGCATGTCAGTTAAATATGAGTGTCACAGCAAAGGGTCTGAATACTTATGACCATGTGATATTTCAGGTTTTTTTTTACTTTTTTAATAAATTTGCAAAAATTTCTACATTTCTGTTTTTTTCTGTCAAGATGGGGTGCTGAGTGTACATTAATGAGAAATAAAATGAACTTTTTTGATTTTAGCAAATGGCTGCAATGAAACAAAGAGTGAAACATTTAAAGGGGTCTGAATACTTTCCGTACCCACTGTAGATTGGACCATAGACGTGCTTTAACCCTTGTAATGTGTTAGAAAGCTGCACAAATCTTTTGTGTTTGCAGGTCAAAATTGACATGTGATTTAACTCAGCCCAAAATAGGCTTATTAATAAAACAACGATTATCATCCACTATTGTTTTTCACCTCATAGCTAACTTATTTTGTATTAATTTGCATGTAAACACAGTTTTAAATGTTTGTATGTTTTTGGCCCCATGGACCTTTCCTCTTAAAATATACATTTACAATTTTTTATTTTTTTTATTCACTCATATTCCAATAATGAAGACAATGGGTAATTATGTTATTTGACTACAATAGACTAATATTACAAAACACCTCCAAAATAATTTGCTTGTGGGTTTTTTCAACTTAATATTATTAACCGTAGTGACATCTGTGGTTTTACGGGTCAAAATTGACCCGTATATTTAGGTTATAAAAAAGGAAGTCTTTGAACAAGAATACACATCTAGAGGAGGGTTCAAATGACACAGATGCTCGAAAAGAGGTCTTAAAATTATAAATTGACATTTAATGTCCCTTAGGACCCTCATGGCAGAGCACCAACTGAGAACATCATCCCAAACATGTAAGGGTGTTTGCTGAATGGAGATCGACAAAACACACTTTGATGCTAACATGGGGCTGTTGCTTCTTGCTGTGATGTATAGATCATGTAATGAGGCTACATCTCATGGGATGCTGAGTCAGGCCAGAGTATATTTCATGCTACCATACCATGTCCATTTTATCCACAAAGCAACCCACAATTTATGCAACAGCCAATATTCTCTCCCAGGTCATATTTGACCCGTAAACCTAACACAGGCTTAATGGCACTCATCAAAAACTAGCTAGCAAACAATGTAATGCTTTTTTAAGGACTATCTATAGGCTAGCTTACTGACTTTTTTTTCACACAAATTAGCAAACAATGAAATATTTTGTTAAGGAAGAGCTGTAGGCTAACTAGCTAGCTAACAAACAATTAAATGTGTTTTTAAAGGAATAGCTAGCTAGCAAACAATGTCATGTTTTGTTAAGAAATAGCTACAGGCTTACGTGCTAGCTAGTAAACAATGTAATGTTTTGTTAAGGAATAGCTACAGGCTAACGTGCCAGCTAACAAACAATATCATGTATTGTTAAGGAATAGCTACAGGCTTACGTGCTAGCTAGTAAACAATGTAATGTTTTGTTAAGCAATAGCTACAGCAGGTTAACGAACTAGCTAGCAAACAATGTAATGTTAAGTTAAGGATTGCTACAGGATAAGTAACTGAAACCTATGTGTGAGAAGCAGTTTAGATTGCCTATAATTAATGAGGAGAGGGAAAATAATCTCTGTTTCCCGAGCATAAACCAGAGATGGCAGAAGTACTCACTTCCCGTACTCAAGTAGAAGTACAGATACTTGTGTTAAAAAAATACTCTGGTAAAAGTAGAAGTACTGATTTAACTTCTTTACTCAAGTAAAAGTAAAAAGTACAGGCTTGGAAATTTACTTAAAGTATAAAAGTAAAAGTAGCCTTGCGAATGACAACCATTTTTTATGCAAAGCTACCTGGACCACACAAATGTTACTAGAGTGCAAGCTGAGAAACTTCAGTTGACATGGCTCTTTATATGCCATTGCCTACATTTCAAATGGATGTCTGCCAATAGGCCTGAAACATCACATATATGATTATTGTGACAGAGACTCCAGGTTAATAAGATTCTGACTGAGTAGCAAGATGAATTCAGTTGTGTGATTCTGTGACAATTCACAGATCCAGTTTCTCTTTTTCAGTCTTCCCCTTAACATTTAAAGGAATCTACATGTATGTGTGTGTGCTCAAATATGGCTTCTGGGAAGAAAATAAAGGATAAAATATGAATTACTAAACAGACATTGACAAATGAATGCCGCCGAATCTGTCGAGTCGTCTTGTAGTGGTGCGTCAAGTGCAACGTATATTCCCATCCAATTAGATTAAATTTGGTATTGATGACGCGAAAAATAATAACGGTAACTCCACTGAAATTATTTGAAACTAAAGTAACAAGCCAATTTTGTAAAATGTAAGGAGTAGAAAGTACCGATATTTGTGTTAAAAATGTAAGGAGTAAAAGTAAAAAGTCGGCACAAAAGTAAATAGTAAAGTAAAAATATCTGAAAAATCTACTTGAGTACAGTATCCATCCATCTCTGGCGTACACCTATACACTGGGGCTTACTGGCAGCTTAATTTCACCACAAGCCAATGTGTGGCATCACTGTTGCTATACGTCAACATAGCAACGACACAACTATTGCGTCGTCTCGTTTGCTGTGGGTGGAGAAAATATGAAAACTGTACATGTCATTTATCATTGTGGTTGAATTTCTTTCCTTGTTGAGGTGGTTACTGTCCCAATACAAAGTCTTCGGTTTTGAGACTATTGATATTTTAATGTGCCTAATTGTAGGCTCTAACTAACTAGCCCTAAAAAAAATCAGGACGGACCCTCCTGATTGGACAGACGGACTGTCTGTCTTTTAACAGGAAGGAGAGGTGAAAAACACGGAAGCGCCTACTTTTAACAACTTTTACTGTCGTGTTTTCCTATTTGCTGTCGTGTTTTCCTATTTGCCGTTGTGTTTTATGATTTGTTGAAGTGTTTTCCTATTTGCTGTTGTGTTTTCATATTTGCTGTCGTGTTTTCATATTTGCCGTTCTGTTTTCCTATTTGCTGTTGCGTTTTTCTATTTGCTGTTGTGATTTGCACTTCATGGCCACCGTAGTTTACTGTGGAAATCCAGAGTTCTCGCGAGAGCACAATTTGAATTTGCTCAGCTAGTCACTCTCATGGATGTATTAAGAGAATGGTCACTCTGGCATTGAGTAATGATGCTCATTAACTATGCCCTTGTAGCCAAGCTGCACCAATCACATCGGTGTATCTGATATAGGCGGGCCAGAGGCGAGCTAAACAGATGACGACAGTTTAATCTACCAGTTGGCTCCGCTGGTAGCTAAGCGTATGGGGCTCTGGATATGTCACCCCGTGTAATGTTGTGATTGGTCGTAGCGTGCAGTGAGAATGCATGCTTGGTGCCGCCCCTCGAGTTGGGCCATTTTCATTACTCAATGCCAGACCCTTTCGGATTTGGGTCTGGATTTCTAGGCCAGTATTGGTTGTGTATTCATAGGAAATGTTTTTTTTTATTTCCATGCCGTACAGTGACAACAGTTCCTTTGTAATAGTGTCTTGTTTCTTAGTCCATATTTACTTTAGTTAATATGCCAGTCACTGGCATTATTTCCTTTGTATGTTTCCTTTTGTTTCCATTTGATAAAACAGTGTCAGAATTTGTGCAGGCTTGGACCCAAAATGCAGAGGGTAAAGAAGAGAAGGCAGCAGGAAGGTTTTGACGGGTTAGGGTTCTGCAAGTGTCCAGGGAACTGAAGGATGGGGAAAAAACAGGAGCACAGGAACTGGTGACAGCAGGGGCTCAGGAACTTGTGACAGCGAGGGCTCAGGGACTGAGGACAGAACCCCACTGGAGGCCCAGTAGAACGGCGAAGGCAAAGACCCTCTGCAGCATGTGCTTTCATGCTTCATTGGTTACAGAAAATGAGAAGAACAGCGGTCTGGGTCTAACGGTCCACTGACCCGCTGTCACTAGGTCTAACTGTCCCTCCTCCTCACTCCCCGCTGCCCCGGAGAACGTCTCCCGACCTGCGTCGGCCCCGGTCTATGGTTGGCCCGCTCTCCTCCCAGCGAGCAACCATAGACTTATTTACAGTCTATGCGAGCAGCACATTTTTAGCGCTCTTTTTTGGTAATTCAGAACATAGGGCATAGTAGTTGTAAACTAGAAAATTCCGCAAGAAATTTTGACAGTGTGCCTACTAGCCTACTTGTTGCACATCCGAATAACACTGGCTAACAGTAAATCTGCTGTTTGACATGTCCTGAAAAGAGAGGACAACACAGCCTAGAGTAAAGAGTCTCCATGATAAGAGGAGGAGTTTGTGTTTGGTTATTCAGAATTTTTGAGAAACTCTATTTCAGCACATCGGCACACTGAATAACCTGTGGTCCCTGCTTATATGTTCTATTCTCTCCCAAAGGAAGTAAAAGTTGTCTGCTGTGGATGCTCAGAACATTTAGCTGACCTTTATTTTATCCAAAAGATACAGTCGATCAAATCCTCCCAACTGCCCATTTTAAAACAAAGCATAATAGTCAATGGTTAGTTAAAAAAAATTATAACAAAAGGTGTCCCACATTATTTAATACATACACAGTTTTACACAGTTAGTTGAATGTCATCTGCTGATATGCAGCTCCTACAACGATTAATCTCTTGGTTGAAATACAGAGAAAATATTGCAAAACACAAAACGTTAGGTGGCCCTCTCTGACCAAAAGTTAAATTACAAAAGAATGTTTTGTTAATTTACTTCTCAAGATTGTGGAGCAGTTCATGTTCTGCTGTATTCTGAACCCCATAGAGCTGCTTTTAGACTCTGTTAGAACTCACTTTAAAAATAAACGTATAAACTTCTCTTCTTTAGTACTTTATTGACCCTTAATAAGACTTTGCTGGATTTAGCACACATAGCCCAGACAGTGCTAAGATATGTTGGTTTCCCTGTGTCCCATGCTAGACATGAGTTGGGCAGGTGCTCAAAAGAGAACCCACGTGTCTCCAAGGCCATTTCCTCCTGTGCATATTTATTGCTACATATTAACACAAAGACCACAGACAGAGGAACAGCTCTCTTTTCTGCTGGTTTTTGTTTACACTTCTAATGTTTACAATTTAACAAGAAAAGCACCATTATGTCACTTTTGTATGCTAAGCAGTTATAGGTGGGCTTTTCTTACTTTGCAAATGTCCTGCTTGTTTCAGTTGAAAGACACTAGAATGTTAATTATGAAAAGAAGACTGCATGGTTTTAAATTATTTACTGGCAGTAATTAACCTATATGACAGAGTAATGTGCTGTACTTTGTGATCTCATTAATCATTCATTTTCTCTATATAATATTTTATTCTCTGGAAATTTTTGTTGTACATTCTCTTACAACTTACTTTTTTGCATTTTCAATGTGTGTTTTAATACGTGTGGTTAAGTAGTCAGGAAGAGATCTGAGTATTTTTGTCAGCCAAAGAGAACACATTCTAGTTTGCTCAGACCATTTTCTTACGTCAATTTAATTTCTCACAGTATTTCTTTTTAAGTAATTTATTAAAAATGAAAACAGAGAAATGTTTGTGTGTAATGACAAAATGTCAGAGGAAAGTGTTATATTGAATAAGCGTCAAACATTTGCATTGTATAAATCAACATTTAACATTTAACCGTATAAATACAATATTTTGCAAACATGTAATACATGTATAATGTTGATATCTGAATGTAAAAAGAAAAAATAATCCTAATAAAGAAATGCATACATAAATCTTCCTTCATTTTCCATTTGCAATGTAGATCACTCATGAAATCAAATACAGGAGGACTCAGGAAGAACACAGGACTAGGTGGAGAGATTAGAATTCCACACAGGCCTGGAACACCTCGGGATTCCCCAGTCAGTGCTGGTTAATGTGGCTTGGGACAGGGAAGTTTGGGGTCCCCTGCTATAGATGCTGCTGATAACCGGTTGAAGATGGATGGATGGATGGATTAATACAATGAAATAATTCAGCAGAATTTACATCAGATAAGTATGTTTTGACATGTCTCAACAGATATTTCAGTATTCGTCAGTACTGGTAAAAGAGAGAGGCATATGGAAATGGTATATGAGACTGGTATATAATGTATTTATGTGCAATGATTTCTCTGCTGTTCTCATTGTGTATGTCTGAGTTCTCATTGCAGCTGTGAGAGAAGGGCCCTGCAGTCCCCAAGTCTGTCCAGCTCCTCCACCACATCAATCAGCCTCTCAACTTTCTCTGAGGGAAGAACGGCCCCCGCGTTGTTTCTGAACTTCTTCCTCAGGCTCTCATTGGTGAGGGGGTTGCGCCAGTGACCGTAGAAGGTGTCACAGTGTCCCTTCAGAATGTCTCCCCCAACAAGTGTCACCTGGACTTCACCATACATACTGTTAAAATTAGCTGGGTTGTCTTGGGGATGCTCCATGCGAACACGGCTCAGCAGAGCGAATAGGTCAGGGCGTCTTAAGGCAGCGGGTGTGAAAGACTGCACAGTCACCTCCCCATCCAGGAGAGCGCTGCAAGCATTGAATTGGAAGGAGTGGCGTGCCTCATGCTCAGAGTCAGGGAAAGGCCTGTTGATGTACTTTGATTTGGGGACTCTGAGCAGGATTTCTTGGACTTGAGCTGGGGAGACAGTGCCAGGGCCAAATCCCACAAGAATCTTATGGACTGAGGCTGCAGCATCTGCCACCCAGTGCATCCCTAGATGGGCAGGGAAGCGCTTGAAGCCCATGTCCTGCTCCTCTAGTAGGAACATATGGCCGTCATCATTGGGTAATTCTAAAGGCTGCGGTACATAGTCTTCATAAAAAGCATTGAAACCAGCCACACCAGTGACATCATCCAGGACCAGAGAACTCGCCTCTAGGCCTCTGGATGCTAGCAGAGCAGCCTCCAGCCCCAAACGTGAGGCATTACCGATGTGGAGCGGTTTAGACTGAGTGGCAGCATTAGCCATTGGGGCTCCAGATAGAGAAGTAGCTATAGCCAAGGCATGACTGCACTGGGAGGGATCCAAAGACAAGAGGCGAGCACAGGCGGCTGCACTTCCCATGGTCCCCACCACACTGGGAGGGTGAAACCTGGTGATGAGAAAGACAGAAAGAAATAGACTTTGGTCAGGTGTTTTGGAACTTTTTACTCTTGTGACTAAAGGAGCATTTCAAATGGCTGCTCTCATCATTATGGTTAGAGCTCCAGCATGTAAAGATGACTCTTTGTACAAACAGCTACTCTTTCACGAGAATTTCCACATGCAGAGCTTATTTCAGGGATGTTAAAGGAAGTAGGTTTTTGGCCATTTCAGTATTTGATAAACAAACAAATGTGGCAGGTTATTTGACTTGGTGTAAACACTTGCCAAATGGAGTCCTGTGTGATATTCTCCTCCACATGGCTAATTGTGCTAGCAGTACCCACAGAGCCTCTGCTGTCCTTGAGATGAACATAATAACACACCTTTTACAGCTCATTGACACCACTAAGAGGCTGCTCATTACACTGCACAGGCCTCCTTGTAAAGCACATTGCAGAGATCAGCAGAGTCAAATATGGATCTCTTTAGAGTCATGTGGATACTTGTTCTTCATGTAGAGTACAAATAAAAACAGTGAACTGGCTTTATATCTATTAAATCATCACTGTAATGACCCAGTAAATTACAAAACCTACTGCAATGTTGCTTTTAGACTAAATAAATTATAGTATCTATGTCCAATATGACTCACGCCCTGAGGTTTTTACCTATTGGGGATGTTGTGGGCCTCATTAGAGAACCTCATCAATCTGCCCTGGATCTCAATGCCGATGTTGAATGCCAGCAGGAAGTCCAGGCCACTAGGTTTGCTGTTAGCAGACATCATGTCACTGAGTGCTAACACAGCAGGAAGGACTGCTCCTGAGGGATGAGTGGCAGGGTGCCATGTATCATCAAAGTCCATGGAGTGAGTCTGCAGCAAAAAAAAAACAAACACATTTTCAACAACAAAATGATTGTGAATCATAGTACATAGAGTAAGTGTGCTTCATGAAATAATACAGTAGCTAGCTTTAAACACTGTGTCTGTGTGTTAAAATACCTTTAATTGCCATAACATGGCTTCATCCACTGGAGGCAAATACATGTGGCAGAAATTAGCTTGACATCCTGATGGTTTCAGCAATGTTTACAGATATGCTGGAAATGTGGGGTCAATTTAGTGTTAGCAGATAGCTGAGTATAAAATATCTGTAGTTTGCTTGTGGTAATGGGTTAGGTGCATCTGAGGTGCACTGGGGACAATGGAGACATCTGTCCCACCCATTTATACTCACAGCCACTCCATTGACGAAAGCTGCCAGTGTCGGGGAGAGCCTGGTGCCCCTGCGTCCGTACACAGAGCTGATGTCATCAGGAGCATACATGTGCTGAAGGGGAAAAGACGGAGACAGGTAAACACAGGGAGTTGTCTCAAGGACATTTTTAATATTAACAGTTTACAGTCACAGATTGTGTTGTCACATATTTAAAGTGAACTTTACTTTAAAAAGCTCTGGCATATAACTCTTCAGTTGAAGCTGAATACGTTTCTTTGTAAGTCATATGTCAAACACAGAAACTTGGAGAAAAAAGGTCACCAGACATTAAAACCCTGCCTGTTCCAAGACACAATTGAGCATAATAATAACCTGGGATTTTTTTTTGGACTCACACAGCTGACTTACAACTACTGTTTGCATAAGGTCAAGCAATTTCTTTCATCTGTCTTACTGCTTCATATCAGATAAGACCTTAAAGTTATTTCTTTCCCCTCTGCCTCACCTGGCAGTGCTGCAGAGCCAGCTCAAACACGTCTGTTGTGCTGCCAATCACACCAACTCCAATGCTATCCAGCACCATCCTTTTGCTGCGGTGGAGCACCACAGAGGACAAGTGCTGGGGCTTTACTTCACTGATGAACTTCCCAAAGCTGGCTGTGACTGTGTCCTCAGGGGCCGGGCGCTTCAAGACTGCAGGGGGAAAGAGCAAAAAATGGTGTTTGCACAAATAAAGAACGAGATAAGGAGTAGATAAAAGAGAGATGTTTAGTTTTAATATTTGTCTACAAGTAAAAATGCTGTTTGGAATGGCTGAACCATAGAGAAATGTCTCTTGTATTTGGACAGACAAGAGAACAGAGTTAAGTTTACCTTCCACTGCAGATTTATGCAGTCCTCTGACAGCCCACACTGGTCTAATGGTTTTCTGCAGGACAGAATACAGAATATCTTTACTGGCACCTGTAAACCACTCAGTGTGAATGTATTGTATTATTTTTTTAATTTTGTACATCTTAAATTCATTTCAAGTGGCGAACACAGCCTTTTAGTGGATATTAGTTATTAATTATTATTATTTGTACAGTATTTGTAATTTCCTCAACAAGAGCTCTATTAAATTATCCTGTTAAAGGTTCTCACAAAATACCTACATCGTTAAAACTATATTGTGATTTTAGAGTTTTAGACATACCTAGCAATGTATTTGACTTACTTAAGGCTGAACAAAATTCATGATTACAGTAGATCCCTATTAATCAGAAATATTAATGTAAAAATATTTTAAATCTTTGCCTGTAATTTGGAGATCATAGCTTCAGTCAGTTGTTGCTCTTCTTTTTTCTTTCTCTTAGATGCAGTAGGTTTGCAGTCAATAGGTTGTTGAAAGGATGGTGGTGCTTTTTGGATTGACACCTGCTTTATATAGTCCAGGGCTATGACACCGGCCTGGGAGGAACAGGGCAGGGCCAGAAACAGAGGTGTAGCCATAACAAAACCTTATCAGATTAAATTTAAATATCCACGTTGACCACCATCATCATCGTCATAACCAGCATATCACAATCCTCAGAAGAGGAGGAGGAAGGAGCGGAACTTTATTGTCTAAGGTGAAGAGCAGTGATGTCACTGCTCAGGTTGCAGACTGTTGGGGATTTTCATGAACTCCTCCTACACACAGGGAGGCCTTATTTATGACAAACGTTTATCCCTGCTTCAGAACAACTCAACAGTTCATCTGTCTGGGCGTCTTCACCAGGTAAGACTTTTTTTTGCCATTTGCTGTATTACTAGCTAGAAAACTGCTTTATATTTATATTTATTATTTTTAAATCCTACATAAAAAATGGATGGTGATAACAGGTTTTTTCACATGGTGTAAATATCTACAGTTAGTAGGAATATGCTCTGTGACAGAACAAAGTGAGTTAGGTTTGAAAACAGAATACCAAAATTACAACTCTGAAAACATTTAAATGACATAATCAAAACCAGTAGTGTCTTTTAGGTAAATATCAGTAAATATTAGTCTGTTAGGGATAAAATGCTCACTTTCTCAGGTTTCTGTAAGTGTTTAGGGAGAGAAGACAGAACAAAGAGAGTAGGACTTTCCAATTCGACTTAACATGGGCGTAAATCTGATCTAACAGTAGGGGGGACAATAAACATAAAATTTCGGAAAAGCAATTTTTGAAGGGGACACAAATAATACAGCCAATTATACTCGTAGAGGACGTGTACACAGAGGAAAGCCTTAATACTATCATTAGTGTAGCATGGAGACTGTACCATTATCCTTCTTTTCAGCGTTTCTCTTGATTCAATGAAAAAGCTGACTAAATTGACCAAAATATTCTTCTTTAAAACCATGTATTTATTTTTAAGTTGTTTACAATCAAGCCACAAAACACATAATGACTTATTTTGAAAAAATTTCCCTATATAAAATAAATACAATGCTTTTGTACACTTGTTAAATTAGCTGATCATAATGTAAATTAGTGAGCCACTAGTAAAGCTCATCTGCTAACCCTGACGGCCACACACCTCCAAAAATATGAACTGAGCTCAACACACTTGATGTTTACACACCGATGTTTAATGTGAATAAAATAGCCTTGAACCACCTACTTACTACTGTCACTACCCGATGTGTGAGTCCAGTGCAGATCCTGATGTACAGCAGGCAGTGGACCAAACCACTCTGAGGCAAGGGAGGGGGGACTCAAAATGTTTCTAAACTTAAAAAGCATTTTTAGGGGTTTCTATTGTTTTACTACTTACACACATATTTTAAGTATACATCATTATGTTATTTACAATACACAGCATTGTTTTAATGATATTTCTAGGGGGGGGACAACCATTAGATGGGGGGGGTCCTGCCCCCCCCGACCCCCCTGGGATTTACGCCCTTGCGACTTAATTGAGTTTGCAGGACTTAACAGTTTGTCACATGTGCTTTACAGTATATTAATGTTCTTTAAAATTATTTGTTTGCTTTTAGCCTTGGTTCTAATTTTTTGTACAATGATGTGCTAATAAGCAAGTTGTACTTTCCAACAACAAAAACAGTGACCTCTCTCTCTCTGTGCTTATAACTTGCATCCATATTTTAGCAACACAGTGATACTGTTCAAATGTTGCTAATAAATTGTTACAATAAGTCAGCAAAGATTAAGATAGTATTCTCAGTTCATATTTTTGGGTAATTTCTGCATTTGGTATTGCACATTATACTTACTTAAAGCTATAGTGCGTAGTTTCTGTCGCCCCCATGAGGAATTCTAAGTAATGACAACAAAACTGTCAGCGCATCCACATGATACAAGCAGTCCATGATCGTGCACCACCCCCCATGCAGTTGCTTGTAACCAAGGAGGACATGGAGGATTAAAAAAAGCATGACTCTTCAGAAGAGATAATTATCTTTGCTCGATTTTCTGCGCGCAAAAGTCGCCGGATGACACCATTTTCTGAACATAGCCATACTGACAAATACAAAGAGAGTTTTGTGGAGCTGAAAGTCTTAATTAGGTTTGTATCAACTTATGTGGCAATGGCTTGAATGTAACGGACGTTCATTAATATAAAAAAGTTACGCACTAAAACTATAATTTAAAACGTACGTACATTCATGGATATGTTGTCTGTGTCATTTGTTTCACTGTTTCAGTAAAACTGCAGCTTGACAACAAAGACAGGATGGCAACATCAGATGGGTTTCCAGCCAGTTTCTATGGTGAACCAGGAGTGTTAGGCATGTTATCCAATGGGATAAGTGCATTCCTTGTACTGCTACAGAACTTCAATACAGCACACACTGGCAATGCACCAGTCGGGGTGGAAAACATACTTGCAGGTAAACCTTTTAGAAAATCTGCAGAAAATATTTATTAAAAAATGAATAAAAATTGTCTTAGTAATTTCAATTCCATGTTTTTTATAGGTGTTCATCTCATTTTGATTGGTGGTATATGCCAACTGGTAGCTGGACTGATTTCCTTTAGAAGATACGATCATCTGAGTGGCACTGCGTTCATTGGCTATGCTGCTCTTTGGGGCAGTTATGGTGCCACCCGAATCTACTTTGGTGCCTTAGCTGAAACTCCTGCAACAGCATCAATGCCACATCAGATGATGAACAATTTGTCCCTGTCCACAAACATGATGAGCAACATGTCTCTGAATGCCACCACAGAGATTCCAGTTAGCTATGTTTTGCTGTCCATAAAAGAGTCAGCAATCACTGGTCTTGTCCCTTATATACTTCTGTCCTTTCTCCTAGCCTTCTGCTCTGCCACGGTCAATTACATCATGCCTTTTGTTTTTGGGGCCATCACAGCCACCTTAGTTTTTGAAGCAGTGGGTCTGGTAGCGAGCTCCTGGGCTCTCGTACTCTCTGGGGTTCTGGAGTTGCTCATTCTGATTTTTGCCATCTATGGTTCAGCTGCACTGCTTGTAAAAGGTCTGACTCAACGTCTAGTCCTCAAAGGCTTCGGTACCCCCCTTTTTAATGTTCTTCTGCTAGGGACCCCCAACTCAGCAAGCGCCCAGAGCATTGGCCAGGAGAAGAAGAAGAACACAAAATATGCAGAGCCCATGGCCTTGGGTTTCTTCTGTGACACTGTTGCCTCCTTCATCTTTGCTTTCTACAGCTTTGGGTACATGAAGTCCTTTGGCTTAGGAGCTGCATGGGTCTCAATCATCACAGTTGCCCAGCTGTTCTCCAGCTACTACGCCCATCTACGTCAAGACTGCTACCACACCACTAAGTTTGGTCTTCATGCCACATATTGGCTGATCAAAGCTTGGGATGAATTTGTGGTATCTGCTCTGGTTGCGGAGGACATTAATGTGGCCTCTGGTAGGGTAACAATGGTGGGAAATTGGTTCTTTGTGATGGCAGGCGTGGCGCTCTGTGTGGGAAGCCTGAACACAGATGTCCTAGAGCTGATCCACAACATGTTGTTTCTCCTGCTTACACTCTCAACAATCCCCCAGATTCCTCTCCAGGGATACTACATCTTCTTTGGTGTAGCCTGCTCCCTGTTCACCACAGCCTCCCTGTATGGCACTTTCTCACGTCTCATCAACACCATAGCAGAGAAGTCTCTAATCCCTGTAGGACCACAGCCCATCGCCTCTGACCAGTTGAAGAAGGCTTTGAAGTGCTGCAGGGCCGAGCAGTGGGACCCAGAGCCCCTACCTCAAACTGACCAAGATTCAGACGCCCTGTTCTACCTTTCAAATGGGGTTGCAGCTCTCTCAGCTCTTCATGCAAGTTCATCCAGGATGAATCCTACCTTTCTTCATCTGACTATCCCTTGGGTCCTCATCTCTGGAGCCATCATCCAGGTCTATGTCAGCCGACTGCAAATGACAGGAGGTGGCCGTTTTGGTTCAGTCATCTCATACATCTATGTAGCAGTATGGGCAACCTGGACCTGGTTTAGGTTTGCAGGTATGTCAGGACAAACATGTATTAAAATGAAGACATGTTCTCACTGATTTACACAAAATTCTGATCCCAAGTTTTTTTTCTAGGTGACATGCTTCAGCTTTCCACAGAGGAAGCTTACGGTTTTACAGCCGGAGCCATTGCTCTCTTGGTCATTAATGCTTTCCTTATGCTGATTGGTAAGGTCAACAGGATCTTTTAATAGAAGACTTAATTCATTAGTTTGTTTTTGAGCTTGTTTTCATTCTTCAATTGTCTATGTCAGCTGCCGACAGGAACCTGGTTTTGCTGTTTCTAACAGCAGTCATGGAGGTTGTTCTGGTCTGTTTCCTGCTTTCCACTCTGCAGCGACTGCCTTATGAGCTAGAAAGTAAGTATGGACAAAGCCTCATTCTGATCACATTTATCTTTTGAAATGGAAATAGACGAAAATGAAAGTCTTTAAAAACTTGATATATTGAAACATTCTGACATTTTCTTTACAGTTGCCATGTTTGCACTACTTTCAATAATTTGTATATATGGAGCTCTGGCGTCACTGGTGAATTGTATCTTCTCACAAAGACTGCTACCTATGGGCCCTCCCTTAAGAAAGGTAACCAATTACAGTTTTTCTCAATTGCTAAAACACAATTTCTGAAAACATTATACACAAAACCTCATCTTCAAGTACTATTTACAAAACCTCTGACTCCTCTTGCAAAATGAAACTTTCGCCTCATAACAGTTTTACCTGTGTTCAAAATCAAACACTGCTCTGAAATCATAAACAAAGTGATCAAAATGATATACACTATCAAGCAGTCAGTAAGCAATACACCAAAAAAAATAGAAAACACATTATTCAAAACATAGAATGAGAATGAGAATATAGTTCTCAGGGAGAAGTAATCTGAAAACAAATTTCATATTTTTCCGTCATTGTCTTTAGATGAAAGAAAACATGTTCTAATAGCTCAAAATTAATCAGAAATTACTACTCTGCTTTGCTCTTTGCAATTTGTTTTGTTTTTCCTCCTCCTTGTACCCCTATGTTTACAGTACTGTACCCTACATCTCACAAACTTGTCCTTTGTCTCTGTGATACTGTAATTCTTGTTCTTTGTTGATATGAACCTGCAACCACTCAAAATCTATTGAGCAGTCAGTACTGTACAGTAACAAATGGAAAGCACAATGTTCAGGGCCATACAATTTGTTCATTGTACAGTATACAGCCTACAATGCACTGTACTACAGTATACAAGGGACAACAATCAAAGGAGTAAACATGTGATCAATGTGCTTCTTCTTGTCTTTGGGCTGGGTCAGGCCAGAACACTTCGTCGACATCACAAGCAATATTGTCCCTCCTGAGGCAATGGGGGAAGAAGCCTCTTGTGTGCTGTATCCAGCCCTGACACCTCGCATACGCATACGCACTCGTCCTCCTCTCACATTGTTTCTTCTATCCATTCTCAGACTTTCTCCTTCCCACCTTCAACAACCTGTTTACTCTCTGAACTGGCTTATATTGGTTGTGTCACATCATTTGAAACAAGTGAAATCAATTTTGAGTGGTTGTGTTCAATCAATGACATGTGTTCTCTATTTGTATTTGATTGTTGCTACTTGTGTTTACCAGTATGGATGACATGTGCATTAGAGTGCAGAATGTGTTTTGAGAATGAGAATGTGTTTAGAGATTTGCTGAAAAGTCTAAGTGAGATCTGCAAATTGTGTTTGACCATGTGAAATGGTTGTATTGACAACAGACTGCACAATTAGCTAAATGAGTTCAGGCAACTGAGAACTTTGTTCAGCCAGTGTTTTAGCAATTCAGAAAAACTGTATAATGATGGTCAAATGAAGCTTTGTGAACCATTTTCTTTATTTGCTGAGCTCACTAGATGGCGCTCTCTGTTCAAAGAAAAAGGTTAAAGTAATGGCAATTCAGTGTGTTTTCAACCCTTTGTTGAAGAGAGAGCCCCATCTATGGGCTCAGAAAAAAGAGAAAATGGTTCACAAAGCTTCATTTGGCCATCACTACCAATTAAGACACTCATTTTGCATTCCTCTGCTAATTCTACAGTGTTATATTTGATCCTGTTAATTTTTGTTTTGTTTTAAACGTCCCTCCCTCTGTGGCCTGTCTCAGGAGAAAGCGAAGCAGGAATCTGCTCCGGAGCTTCCCTGTCCTGTGGCTAATTCCCGACTCACCAGTGGTCTCCTGAAGATTGCTGGCCTCCTGAAAGAAGGAGGAGTGTGTGGTATTCCCACAGACACTGTGTATGCCCTGGCTGCCTCCTGCAAGAATCCTCAAGCTATAGAGAAAATCTACAATATTAAAGTAAGAATGAAATACATACTGGTAGTTTGTATCATTTGGAAGTTTGATATAACACAGATCATTTAATCCAATTTCAACATTTTGTCTTCATCAACCTGTTATCTGTGACCTCGTCCAGGACAGACCAGCAGAGAAGCCCATCTGCATTTGCATCTCTAACGTGGAACAGCTGGTGGCAGCCAGGCCTCCGTTCAGCCCTCTGCTCTGGGAGTTTATGAGGAATGTGTATCCAGGCGGCATCAGCTGCATCGTCAGCAAAGGAGACTGGCTGTTCAAACTAGGTCAACTGTTCAGTTTAAATGTTACTGGATTCAGTTTACAACTTTTTCCAGTTTATTAATATGAATCATAAGTATTCAGCTCAGTTTTAATGTATCCTGTGTAGGAGTGGGTCCAGCTTATGACCGTGTTGGCACCAAGGATAGCATCATGATCCGCGTCCCTAACCACACGGTGACGGGCCACCTATGTGACATCACCGGACCCCTTGCTGTCACGTCAGCCAATCCCAGCGGAGAGCCAGACAGCACCCACCACACCATGGTCATCAAGTAAGTGTCTCTTCACAGAACTGACCCACTACATACCATGTCATCACAGTATATTGCTAATGAATTCACATTCACTCACACTCTCTCCTATCATACCATCTCTTTTTGCTGCAGTCGACTGGGACACAAGATCCAAGGGGTTCTGTGTGACGGAGACTCAAATGAAGTTGTTGCTTCCACCGTGGTTAACTGCCTGAAGATTGATGAAGGTGAAACGCAAAATATTCCCAATACGTTCTCTCTTTTTTGGTTTTGTTTTCACAGGCACTTTCTAACTCAAACCCATCTCACTCTTTCCACAGGGACCATCACCATTGTGAGGGAAGGATGTGTCCCTGCAGTAAAAGTCCGACAGATCTTCGACAGAGTGAAAAGCACTATGGTGTGATTGTCTCGTACCTCATTTCTCTGCCTCAGAGAGCCTCATCGTGACTTGTTCCCTACAAGATAGGCTTCTTCAGCTCCCCCCATTTACATTCAACAAGAAACACTATATGAATGATATTTGAAAGACGTGTGTGTGCATGTGTATTGCTGGTTGTGTAACCTATGTGTATAACTGTGGATGTCTTGGCAAATGTTACAATAAAAAAAACTAAAACATTTGTAGCTCACAATGTCTTTGATGGACACTTAACATTGTTGTACCACAACTTAATGAAGATACCATTTCTCAGCTTTATCATTCTGGCAAAAAACAAAAGTGTAATAACTTTTATATTTAGGTTAGTAAAAAGAATATCAAAATATCTTTATTAACTGAGTTCATTAAAAAAGTGTAATATTTCTGTAAATATTTATTACATTTAAATTATAGGCTACTGTATGTTGAGATGAATTTCAAACTGCAAACAATGAATTTGACAGATGTGTAACTTGTGTTTGTGTCCCAAAATAATAATAATAAAATAACAATGTCAGCAATAATATCATTTTCCATTGATTTATTAAAAAAAAAAAAACATTTTATAGCATTTCTGCCTATATTCAATAGTTGACAATTGAGCGGTTACATGAAACAATTGGAGAAAAAGGGGAAAAACAGATGCAACAAAGGCCCCCGGTTGGAATTGAACCAGGGATATAGTGAGTAGTGAGGACATAATGTGTTTAAAATCAAAATCAGTGTCCAAAATGATAATACAGACTGCAATAGCCATTTACTGTTGCTGGTTGTATTCCCACTAGTACCGGTGGACCACCATGGGGCCTTATTTTGGGGAAGAAAAAATGTGTACTGTAGTGAATAGGGGGAGACAAATAATTATTTGATCCGGTTTTTATTGAGCCATGAATTACAATTTTGCATGTCAAGAAAATCTCAGTTTGTTGCAAAACTGCTGAAGTATAAGACTGTGAAAATATGTAATGAGAAAGAAGACTACTCACTGCAAAGTTGCATAAGTGACGTCTCACTGAAGCTAGGATGCCTGTGTGTTTCGAGCATCGGTTCTTGCTAGTTCTTACGCCTTCCGGCTGATAAAAAGACGCTAGATAAAAATCATCAGGTAATATAACGTTAAATGTGATGTGAAATAGCTAAGCTAGCTAGCTAGCGAGGAAACCAAGCAGCAAGTCAGATGACGCATGTTGTGCGAGACAAGATATGTAGTTTACTAAGCAGTTTCACTAAGTGGTACTACGACAAACCTACGAGAAACTATGACTTTCTTCACTTGCAAAATTATCTTTTAATTTAATCTTTAATTTAATCTGTTGTCCGATCAATCATAAAACTTGGAGGACATTACACAACATCTGAAATCTTCCTCATGTTGCCTTGATATCAACAGTTTAAAAAAAAAAAAAGTTTCAAATTGGATGGCCTCAGATCTTCTATAAACTTTAAACAAGTCTCCTAACTCATGTTTCTTCCCACAGACCCTGAAAACTGCAGTCATCAAGCCACTTATTCCAGACACGTCACTAATGAACAATTATACCCCACTTATAAAATATATATATATATATATATATATATATATATATATATATATATATATATATATATATACAGTGGTGTGAAAAAGTGTTTGCCCCCTTCCTCATTTCCTGTTCCTTTGCATGTTTGTCACACTTAAGTGTTTGAACATCAAACCAATTTAAACAAAAGTCAAGGACAACACAAGTAAACACAAAATGCAATTTGTAAATGAAGGTGTTTATTATTAAAGGAGAAAAAAAAATCCAAACCATCATGGCCCTGTGTGAAAAAAGTGATTGCCCCCCTTGTTAAAACATACTATAACTGTGGTTGTCCACACCTGAGTTCAATTTCTCTAGCCACACCCAGGCCTGATTATTGCCACACCTGTTCACAATCAAGGCATCACTTAAATAGGAGCTGCTTGACACAGTAAGGTCCACCAGAAGATCCTTAAAAGCTACACATCATGCCGAGACCCAAAGAAATTCAGGAACAATTGAGAAAGAAAGTAATTGAGATCTATCAGTCTGGAAAGGGTTATAAAGCCATTTCCAAAGCTTTGGGAATCCAGCGAACCACAGTGAGAGCCATTATCCACAAATGGCGAAGACATTGAACAGTGGTGAACCTTCCCAGGAGTGGCCGGCCGCCCAAAATTACCCCAAGAGCGCAGCGACGACTCATCAAGAGGTCACAAAGACCCCACAACAACGTCCAAAGAACTGCAGGCCTCACTTGCCTCAGTTAAGGTCAGCGTTCATGCCTCCACCATCAGGAAAAGACTGGGCAAAAAATGGCCTGCATGGCAGAGTTCCAAGGAGAAAACCACTGCTGAGCAAAAAGAACATCAAAGCTCGTCTCAATTTCTCCAGAACACATCTTGATGATCCCCAAGACTTTTGGGACAACATTCTGTGGACCGATGAGACAAAAGTGGAACTCTTTGGAAGGTGTGTGTCCAAGTATATCTGGCGTAGAAGGAACACTGCATTTCATAAAAAAACATTATACCAACTGTAAAATATGGTGGTGGTAGTGTGATGGTCTGGGGCTGTTTTGCTGCTTCAGGACCTGGAAGACTTGCCGTGATAAAAGGAACTATGAATTCTGCTGTCTACCAAGAGATCCTGAAGGAGAATGTCCGACCATCTGTTCGTGTACTCAAGCTGAAATGAACTTGGGTTCTGCAGCAGGACAATGATCCTAAACACACCAGCAAGTCCACCACCGAATGGCTGAAGAAAAAACAAAATGAAGACTTTGGAGTGGCCTAGCCAAAGTCCTGACCTGAATCCTATTGAGATGTTGTGGTATGACCTTAAAAAGGCCGTTCATGCTCGAAAAACCCTCTAATGTAACTGAATTAGGACAATTCTGCAAAGATGAGTGGGCCAAAAATTCCTCCAGGGACGCTGTAAAAGCCTCATTGCACGTTATCGCAAGCGCTTGGTTGCAGTTGTTGCTGCTAAGGGTGGCCCAACCAGTTATTAGGTTTCACACCACTGTATAGTGTGTGTATGTGTATGTGTGTATATATATATATATATATATATATATATATATATATATATATATATATATATATATACTACAGTGGGGCAAAAAAGTATTTAGTCAGCCACCAATTGTGCAAGTTCTCCCACTTAAAAAAGATGAGAGAGGCCTGTAATTTTTCATCATAGGTACACTTCAACTATGAGAGACAAAATGAGAAAAAGAAAATCCAGAAAATCACATTGTAGGATTTTTTAAGTATTTGGTCACCTACAAACAAGCAACATTTCTGGCTCTCACAGACCTGTAACTTCTTCTTTAAGAGGCTCCTCTGTCCTCCACTCGTTACCTGTATTAATGGCACCTGTTTGAACTTGTTATCAGTATAAAGACACCTGTCCACAACCTCAGACAGTCACACTCCAAACTCCACTATGGCCAAGACCAAAGAGCTGTCAAGGACACCAGAAACAAAATTGTAGACCTGCACCAGGCTGGGAAGACTGAATCTGCAATAGGTAAGCAGCTTGGTGTGAAGAAATCAACTGTAGAAGCAATTATAAGAAAATGGAAGACATACAAGACCACTAATAATCTCCCTCGATCCGGGGGCTCCACGCAAGATCTCACCCCATGGGGGTCAAAATGATCACAAGAACGGTGAGCAAAAATCCCAGAACCACACGGGGGGGACCTAGTGAATGACCTGCAGAGAGCTGGGACCAAAGTAACAAAGGCTACCATCAGTAACATACTACGCCGCCAGGGACTCAAATCCTGCAGTGCCAGACGTGTCCCCCTGCTTAAGCCAGTACATGTCCAGGCCCGTCTGGAGTTTGCTAAAGAGCATTTGGATGATCCAGAAGAGGATTGGGAGAATGTCATATGGTCAGATGAAACCAAAATAGAACTTTTTGGTAAAAACTCAACTCGTCGTGTTTGGAGGGGAAAGAATGCTGAGTTGCATCCAAAGAACACCATACCTACTGTGAAGCATGGGGGTGGAAACATCATGCTTTGGGTCTTTTTTTCTGCAAAGGGACCAGGACGACTGATCCGTGTAAAGGAAAGAATGAATGGGGCCATGTATTGTGAGATTTTGAGTGAAAACCTCCTTCCATCAGCAAGAGCATTGAAGATGAAACGTGGCTGGGTCTTTCAGCATGACAATGATCCCAAAGCAACAGTGTGTGAAAACCTTGTGAAGACTTACAGAAAACGTTTGACCTCTGTCATTGCCAACAAAGGGTGTATAACAAAGTATTGAGATGAACTTTTGTTATTGACCAAATACTTATTTTCCACCATAATTTGCAAATAAATTCATTAAAAATCCTACAATGTGATTTTCTGGAATTTTTTTCTCATTTTGTCTCTCATAGTTGAATTGTACCTATGATGACAATTACAGGCCTCTCTTATCTTTTTAAGTGGGAGAGCTTGCACAATTGGTGGCTGACTAAATACTTTTTTGCCCCACTGTATATACACATGCAGTACGAGCGCTGACACGTCGTGTCCACATAAAAACACAGACCCTGTCTTAATTACTGTTGTGAGAGGTTATAGTCTGAGGCCCAGTGTGTGGATGTCCTCTCACTCTGCACCACAGGTTTTTAGTCACTGTAGTTAACAGTGCAGAGAACACAGTGTAGACTTCAGCCCAGACAGCCTGTTTACTCAGTGAGGAAATAACTTTCTGAAAGACAAAATCCTGGCCAGTTTGGTTCTTAGTTCCTGGTAATAGTTTATTTATATATCAGGTGAAAGTGTACATGTTGATAAGTCATCTTCATTGAGTAAGAGTTAGGAAGAATTTTATACAGAAGAATAAAAAAGAACTACAGGCCAGTGTTTGCTTAAGATTTCTGCAAAGGAAGTTAATTTCTGCAGGTGTTTCTTCTGGTAACACTTTTTAGTCAGATCAATGTTAATAAGCACCTATAATGTGACAAAACCCACATGTTTTTCACATCTGCAGATCATGTAACCCTTCTCCTGACTTAATTTTAATTACACAATTGAATTTAAACATCCACTAATCTGGATAAATGGTAAAATGGATTACCTGAATTTAGATTCCCGAGCTTAAAGGATATAGGTTCCCAATTTTTCACATCTGTGTTGAAACACTAGTCATTGAAACAGTAGACATTAAGAGAACTCTTCCCAATGTAATTGATGAGGGACAAAATCCACAGTCCCATCTTTAACAAAAAATGTACTCAAAAGTTTATCTGTTTGATACTTCAGAAATCCAAAGTAGTAAAATACAATGGTAATCTTTCAAAGTTTGCGTCTCTTTAGTACAAAATTCCCTCTTTGTGCTGCTGTTTCTCCACTGTAGCTCAACAGGAAAACAGTGTCCACAAGAGATAATTTTGTACGGTGGTATTGTCAAATTAATGAAGTTGTTTTCTTAATTTGCTTGTGTTTTGTCTATTTGCGTGTGTTTTCTTAAGTTGCAGGGCGTTTGCCCCTGTCGGCCACCGTAATTTTGTACTAAAAAAAGTTGTTTGGAAGATATGTACTTCATTTATCTAACTATGACGGCAGAAGCCTCATATTTGTTTTAGACAAACATTTTAATACATTGTTGCATGGAAAGACGGCCATCTCTTCTCTTCCCCATCACAACAAGCCCATCAGGAAAGGATGTCCTAGGGATTAGTATGAACAGGAGGAATGATTACAGCAAGAAAAACCTGTTTCAGTGTCCATATGGGCCTATTGTTTTAAGACACACTTGATAACGGGACTACAGGTGAAAATTAGTATTTATGCTATAACCTGGCTCATTTACAGTCTGTACAGAAATGTTAGATTTTTCATTAATGTGCACTGTCCCGAATAAATAAATAAATAAATAAATAAATAAAAATAAAATGGCAAACCTATCCTTCCAATTCTGGAAGTCTCCACAGGCCTGCTCTGTGGCCGTTATGAAACAGATTGTTGTAAAATCTTGATTTGACAAATCACTAACCTTAATCCTAATCTACGTGATAAATACAAATCTATAGATTTTCACTTTATATTTATATATGACAATCCCCATTATTATGAGCTCAACTGAAACTTAATATTGATTTACTTGAGACAGAGTAGTCACAGCATTGTGTGTGAGTGACCTACTTGTGTTTTACTTTGTAAAACTGGAAGAAAAAAAGTACTGGGCAGCATGTGTTGAAATAATGAAGATAAACTGAATTGAACACCTTCACTGGGAAAGTTGTTATGAAACAGTATGTAAGGAAATTCCAGTGGGTAAAGTTTGGTGGGTGAAGAGCTTTGTTTGCAAGCCACCCACCATGGAAATTCGCACAATGACGAACAAAAGAGGACACGCGAACACAAATGTTCCGGGAAAAGAAAAGTGAGCAATAGGCCTTTACTGGCAGACTGAAAAAAAACACACTGATTCCTTGTTGTTTTTTTAAATGTTTTTCTCAAGTTCTGTTCATCATTGACCACACATGCTGGGACAACTTACATTTTGCCCTTACAGTAATCACATTTGATTAATATATATTATATTAAAACATGTTTTACAGGTGGGGTCCTGTATGGATGTGTTTCCTGATGGTGCATGCTTGGACTGGCTACAGCCCTGGTGAGCCTTAGAGAAAATAAGAGCATTCAAGCATATCAAAATTTAAACCCCACATATTATTTACGTAAGTACGAAAAAACTATAAAAAGTCATAGTATAGAATGTTGAATTAAGTGATAAAAAGTCATAATATAGTATGTCTAAAAAAGTCATAGTATAGTATAACTAAAAAAGTCATAGTACAGTATGTCGAAAAAAGTGATAAAAAAGTCATAGTGCTCCAGGTTGGCTCACCTGGTGGAGCGGCTGCCCATGTGTGGAGGTTTGCTCCTTGGCGCAGCCCTTTGCTGCATGTCGTTCCCCCTCTCTCTCTCTCCCCTTTCAGGTCTAAGCTGTCCTATAGAAATAAAGGCCTAAAAAATGCCCCAAAAATATAATCTTCAAAAAAAAAAAAACTCAAAGTGTATTATGTCAAAAAAGGGATATAAAAGTCATAGTATAGTATGTTGAAAAAAGTGATAAAAAAGTCCTAGTATAGTATGTCGAAAATAATGAGATTATATTATGTCGAAAAAAGTGATAAAAGTGTACGTATGCCCAATGGCGTACGGCAAAAAAAATTCAGATTTATAAAACCATGCATATGCATCTGTAAGCAATGTTCACAGATTACCCACAAGTGTGCGTACGTGAATAAGCCTCTTATCCCGCCCTGTACACGCCCATTTTTAGCCATAAATAATCAATGCAAAGCACTTTACGAATGCTGATAAGTATGTCAATGACCCTGGCAGTTGTTCTTTTGTCGCCGAATCATGATAACGGGGATGATATGGAGTGAAAAAATGTGCGTGAGGCATACTGTAAAATATTACGAGTAATCGTTATTCCCACATTTATTTTCTGCAGTCTGACTTCAGTTTGTTTTTTATAAATCACAACCTTTGCGTGGATAGTGGCGTACGCACATTTTCAGCCCCGTTTTGTGCGTACGCCACGTTTATAAATGAGACCCCAGGAGGACATTATACAACATCTGAAAACCTCTGGCTTGATATTCTGCCAATAGGCTTTTTCAAAAATGTTTCAAATTGTTTGGCTTCAGATCATCTACAGATTGTAAACATGTCTCTTCTTTCAGGTATCTTCCCACAGGCCCTGAAAACTCATTAAGCCACTCTTAAAAAAACATCAATCTAGACATGTCACTAAAGAGCAATTATAGGACGATATCAAACCTTCCATCGTTAAGTAAAATCATTGAAAAAGCGTTTTTTCAACAATTCAATCTTTTCTTGTTACTAAACAATAGTTTTAATGCCGTCCAGTCAGATTTGTGACTACACCTCAGCACTGAGACGGCTCTCGTTAAAGTCTTTAATGACATCCACTTAAACACAGATAGTGGCAAAATTTCAGTCTTAGTAGTGCTGCATTTGACACAGTCGACCATGACATATTACTAGACCGATTGGAAAACTGGGTTGGACTTTCTGGCACAGTACTAAACTGGTTTGAATCCTACTTAAAGAAAAGGGACTACCGTATTTTCCGGACTATAAGTCTCTCCGGAGTATAAGTCAAAAAGTGCGTCATGAAGAGGAAAAAAACATATATAAGTCGCACTGGACTATAAGTCGCATTTATTTAGAAATTTATTTCACAAAATCCAAGACCAAGAACAGACATTTAATCTGGAAAGGCAAGTTATTAAACTACAGAATAGCACACAGAACAAGGGGCTGAATACGGTAGGTGTCCGGTATGTTAACGTAACGTAACTGCACTGTTGACGAGCCTCTCCCAGCAGCACGTTGTTCAAGCACCCATCTATGGACTCATTCCTCCAGCTCTGGCCATCTTGATTTCAGCACGCGACTAGCTTTCTTTGTTTTCTTCTTTGCAGTAAGACTAACCTTTTAGCCAGTCCCTCACAAGTTTCTCATTCACTCCAAACTACCTGCAGTCGCCTGCAGTTTCTTTTCTTTCTCATTTGTCTTTAGGAGCAGCATATAGTTGTCACAAGCCTAGAGCGCCTCTCGCGGCTGTAGACGGTAATGTTTTCAGCATGAAATAACATTTAAAAACATGTTCAATTATATATATTTTGATATATAAGTCACACCTGACTATAAGTCGCAGGACCAGCCAAAGTATGAAAAAAAGTGCGACTTATAGTCCGGAAAATACGGTACTTTGTGTGTATAAGTAATTACACATCTGAGCGTACAAATATGACGTGCGGAGTACCCCAAGGTTCCATTCTGGGGCCTCTTTTGTTCAACATTTACATGCTTCCACTGGCTCAGATTATGGAAAACAACAAAAGAAGTTACCATAGTTATGCGGACGACACACACATTTACATAACCTTATCGCCAGGGGACTAAAAACGGAGTAAGTGCATTGAACAAATTAACGGCTGGATGTGCCAGAACTTTCTTAAATTAAATGAAGAAAAAACTGAGGTGGTTGTTTTTAGAGCAAAAGAGGAAAGATTAAAAGTGAGCGCTCAGCTTCCATCGACAATGTTGAAAACAACGGACAGAGCCAGAAATCTTGGTGTAGTCATGGACCCTGAATTTCAACAGTGACATTAAGAAAATTACAAAGTCAGTCTATTATCACCTTAAGAATATATCAAGAGTTAAAGGACTAACGTCTCAGCAGGATTTAAAAAACTTGTTCATGCTTTTATCTTCAGTAGACTCGACTACTGTATCTGTCTTTACAGGTGTCCCTAAAAAATCAATCAGACAGCTGTAGCTGATTCAGAACAGTGCTGCTTGAGTCCTCACTAAGACCATGAAAGTGGATCACATCACCCCAGTTCTGAAGTCTTTGCACTGGATTCCTGTTCCTCAAAGAATTGATTTAAAAATACTTCTGGTGGTGTATAAAACACTAAATGGTTTGGGGCCAAAACATATTTCTGATCTGCTGCTACACTATCAACCACCCAGACCTCTCTGATCGTCTGGCACACTAATCTGCTCTGTGTCCCCAGAGTCAGAACTAAACAGGGGGAAGCAGCGTTCAGTTTTTATGCACCACATATCTGAAACAAACTCCCAGAAAACTGCAGGTACGCCGCAATTCTCAGTTCTTTTAAATCAAGGCTGAAGACCTTTCTTTTTGATGCTTCCTTTCTTTAAATATTTGTTCATTTCTTCTACTGAAGTTACATTGTTGAAAATTGGAACTGTATGACAATCTATGTACGCATATAAAGAGAATTAAAAAGTAAGACCGATGGGACCGGCCCGTTCTGGGAACTGCAAGGATTGCTGGTGGATTACGTGTATAGAGTGACGGCTTATACATTGTCTGATACTAGTGTCCTAAAATCTCTTATTTTATCTGCTTTTATATTTTTTATTGTTTTTAACTGCTCCTTAATGTTTTATGTAAAGCACTTTGAATTGCCCTGTTTCTGACATGTGCTATACAAATAAAGCTGCCTTGCCTTGCCTTACTAACCTCTGAGCCAGTGTGGTAACATAAACATTGAAAACTGTCATAGTATAGTATGTCCAAAAAGTGATAAAAAAGTCAGTGTTGTATGTCGAAAATTGTCATAGTATGTCGAAAAAAGTCATAAACAAGTCTAAGTATAGTAAGTCGAAAAAAGTGAGTATGGCTTGTTGAAAAAAGTCATAATATAGTATGTTGAAATAGGTAATAAAAAAGTCATGGTATGGTATGTCGAAAAAAGTCATAGTATAGCAAATCCAAAATAGTAATAGTATAGTATATAAAAAAAAAGTCATAGTATAGTGTGTCCAAAAAAGTGCTAAAAAAGTCATAGTGTAATATGTTGAAAAAAGTTTTGAAACAAATCATAATATAGTATGTTGAAAGAAGTCATAGTATAATATGTCAGAAATGGTCATAGTATAGTATTTCTTTAAAAAGTCATAAAAAGTAATTGTATAATATGTTGAAAAATAAAAGTAATTGTAAAAAGTTAAAAAAGTCATAAAAAAGTCATAGCATAGTATGTCAAAGAAACTCCGGAAGAACTTGCAAAACCCACACAAAATGGCCCAGCCCAGACTGGGTATCGAACCAAGCGTAACACTTTCAATTACTTACTTGCAGGAGTACTTAACTCTGAGCCACCGTGTCAACATAAACATTGAAAACAGTCATAATATAGTATATCCAAAAAGTGATAAAAAAAAAAGTCATAGTATGGTATGTCAAAAATGGTGAAATTATATTATGTCATAGGAAATAAACATTTAAAATAGTCATTGCTTAGTATGTCGAAAAAAGCCAATAAAAAGTCATATTATAGTATGTCGAAAAAAGTCATAGTATAGTATGTTGAAAAAGGTGATAAAAAAATCATATAGTATGTCGAAAAAAGTTTTTTTTTTAAAAAGTCATAGTATTGTAGGTTGAAAAAAGTGATAAAAAGTAATAGTAAAGTATATTGAAAAATGTCATAGTATAGTATATCGTAAAAAGTCACAAAAAATGGCATAGTATGTCAAAGAAAGTCTAGAAGAACAAGCAAACTCCACACAGAATGGCCCACCCGGACTGGGTATCAAACCAAGGGTAACACTTTGCACTGCTTATTTGCTGTAGTTATTTGTAGCATAACCTCTGAGCAATCGTGCCAACATAAACAATGAAAATAGTCATAGTATAGTGAGTCCAAAAAGTGATAAAAATGTCATAGTATGGTATGTCGAAAATTTTACTGTTTTAAATAAACATTTAAAACAGTCATAGCTTAGTATGTTGAAAGAAGCCATTAAAAAGTCGTATTATAGTATATCTAAAAAAGACATAGTATAGTATGTTGAAAAAAGTGATTAAAAAATCATAGCTGGTATATTGAAAAAAAGTGAAAGAAAAGTAGTCGTTGTAAAGTATGTTAAAAAAGTAATTATAGCATGTAAAAAAAGTCATAGTATAGTATGTTGAAAAAAGTGATGAATAAGTCATTGTATATTATGTTGAAAATAGTCATAGTACAGTATGTTGAAAAAAGTGATAAAAAGAGAGTATAGCATGTTCAAAAAAGTCATAGTATAGCATGTCGAAAAAAATGATAAAAAAGTCATAGTATACCATGTCGAAAAAAGTAATACAAAAGTGATAGAATAGCATGTCGAAAAAAGTGATTAAAAAGTCATAGTATACTATGTCGAAAAAAGTCATAGTGTAGCATGTCGATAAAAGTAATAAAAAAGTCATAGTATAGTATGTCGAAAAAAGTGATAAAAGAGTCGTAGTATAGTATGTTGAAAAAAAGTCATAAAAAAGTCATAGCATAGTATGTCAAAGAAACTCCGGAAGAACTTGCAAACTCAATCCGTATAGTATGTCGAAATAAGTCAAAGTATAGCAACGTGATATCGAAAAAAATTATAAAAAAAGTTATATAGTTTAGTTATGTCGAAAAAAGTGATAAAAAAGTCATGGGAAAGTGGGTCGAAAAAAGTGATGAAAAAAGTCATAGTATAGCATGTCAAAAAAAGTATTTAAAAAGTCATAGTAAATGATGTTGAAAATAGTCATAAAAAAGTCATAGTATAGTATGTTGATGAAAGTGATGAAAAAGTCGTAGTATAGTATGTCGAAAAAAGTAATAAAAAAGTCATAGTACAACATGTCGAAAAAAAGTGATAAAAAGTCATAGTATTGTATGTCAAAAAATGTCATAGTATAGTATGTCAAAAAAAGTGATAAGTCATAGTATAGTATGTCGAAGAAAGTGATAAAAAAGTCATAGTATAGTATGTCGCAAAAAGTGATTAAAAAGGTCATAGTATAATATGTTAAAAAAGTGATAAAAATATCATAGTATACTATGTCAAAAAAAGTGATTAAAAAGTTATAGTATTGTATGTCAAAAAAATTCATGGAATAGCATGTCGAAAAAAGTCATGGAATAGCATTTCAAAAAAGTGATGGAAGAGTCATAGTATAGTATGTCGAAAAAAGTCATAGTATATAGCATGTCGAAAAAAAGTGATAAAAAGTCACAGTATAGTATATCGAAAAAGTGATAGAAATTCATAGTATAGCATGTCGAAAAAAGTGATAAAAAGTCATAGAATAGCATGTCGACAAAAGTGATAAAAAGTCATAGTATAGCATATTGAAAAAAGTGATAGTCATAGTAATAAAGCATGTCGAAAAAAGTGATACAAAAGTCATAGTATAGTATATCGATATAAATGCTAAAACAGTCATAGTATTATATCTCTAAAAACGTCATAGAATAGCAT